>NC_139547.1:1085514-1304431 GCF_965153285.1 Podarcis tiliguerta
CTCCTCTTTTACTAGCAAATCATATAATTTGGAAATATGTTTACTTTTAGATTGGATTAAGTACTTATCTAGTCTTGAAATTTCTTTCTCAAATCCTTTTTGTTTTTTCTTTTGCCAGTCTCTGATTAATTTGAAAATATTGCAGTTAATTGTTCAAATATTTTTTAACTTCCTTATATTCTTTCAATTTAAGTTTATTATTTTCCTCTTCCAATAATACCTTATATGTTGCCCAATTGTTATTCATATTCTTTCTCTTTATGGTCATGATTTCTAAGGGTGAGGTCCACCAAGGTGTTTTGGGTTCTAGGATCCCTTTATATTTCATCCATATTTTATACAATGATTTCCTTATAACATCGTCCATAAAACCATGGCGTGGCGAAGGGGCTTGAATAACTCAGAGAAGCTATGAACTATGCCGTGTAGGGCACCCAAGATGGACAGGTCATAGTAGAGAGTTTTGACCAAACGTGATCCACCTGGAGCAGGAACCGGCAAGCCACTCCAGTATCCCTGCCAAGAAAACTCCATGGACAAAGACAACAGGCATATAAAAGTCATGGCGCTGGAAGATGAGCCCCTCAGGTCGGAAGGCGTCCAACCTGGAATGTAAGAACCATGAACCTGGGTAAGTTGGATGTGGTCAAAAATGAGATGGCAAGAATAAATATTGACATCCTGGGCATCAGTGAACTAAAATGGATGGGAATGGGCGAATTCAGTTCGGATGACCATCATATCTACTACTGTGGGCAAGAATACCATAAAAGAAATGGAGTGGCCCTCATAGTCAACAAAAGAGTGGCGAAAGCTGTACTGGGATGCAATCTCAAAAACGATAGAATGATCTCGATACGAATCCAAGGCAGACCTTTTAACATCACAATAATCCAAGTTTAAGCACCAACTACTGGTGCTGAAGAAACTGAAATTGACCAATTCTATGAAGACTTACAACACCTTATAGAAGTGACACCAAAGAAGGATGTTCTTCTCATTATAGGGGATTGGAATGCTAAAGTAGGCAATCAAGAGATAAAAGGAACAACTGGTAAGTTTGGCCTTGGAGATCAAAACGAAGCAGGGCAAAGGCTAATAGAGTTCTGCCAAGAGAACAAGCTGGTCATCACAAACACTCTTTTCCAACAACACAAGAGACGACTCTACACATGGACATCACCAGATGGGCAGCATCGAAATCAGATTGATTATATTCTCTGCAACCAAAGATGGAGAAGCTCAATACAATCAGCAAAAACAAGACCTGAGCTCAACTAGATACAGTCTCAAAAACAATCTTAGAGGTGACGCCAGAGTGCAATAATATGGAAAAAAAGTAGCAACTTGGAGTGAAGTAGGGAAGTACAGAAATAAAGTATCCACATTAAAGTAGCTGCTCTTATCCCGATTTAAAGTCTTGAGAAAAGTTTCTGTACTATTTCTTTCTTGAGCTCTTATACTTTACGTTTCCCGTTTTCTATTTTTTATCCTTTATTGTATTCTCAGTTTTAATCCCCAAGGGGAGACGAAAGATTCAGACAGGCACTCTTACCCATTCAGTCAAGCGAGGGTAACTTCTCCATTTTTTATTTCACTTCCGCGATTCAAACGCCCGCGCCATTTTCTGCCTTCAACCGGATAAGTCCTTTATCCAAATCTTACTTAGCCAGGGTTCCTCTAGCTCAATCTTCAGCTTTTTAAAGTTATTCCAGCTAAACACGCTAAGAAACCCGTTCTGTTATTTTCGGAGGTCCGTCGCTTTTTCGGCTGAAGCTAGAGGCATCGCAGCGTGGAGTCGCTGCTCTCCCGTCTCTGCGCCCACGGTCTCGTCAGCCTCAGTCTCCTGCCTTCAGGAAGGAGTTAGAGGCAAAATGCCGGGACCGCTCCCGTGCTGCCAGGAGCCTATCCCCCAGGGGTACCCCCCCTGGGATTTTTGGGGGGCACAGTGCCCTTGCGACTCCCCCAAGCCTCCACGCTGCTGGAAAAACCTCAAGAGGTTTTTCCGCGCTTCCTCGCCGTCCGCGACTCAAACCTCCTCTGGAGGAAAAAAGAAGTATAAAAGATACACTGTTTGGGGGTGAAACGCTGAGAGAGCAAACTGTTAAGCAAACTGTTAAGGATTTAAAAGAGACAAAAGAACTTAAAGAGACAAAGAACTTAAAGAGGTACAATGGGAAAAATTGAAAAATTGGAATAAGGGGAGGCTTGGACTTATACTTTAGTTGGTTTTGGTTATATTAAGGAGTGCTGTTACGTGCAAATAATAGTGCAAATGATATTACAGATATTTGGGTTTTGAAAAATTCTGAACAAACTTAAGCGCACCCGATAATTCATATCATTGTAGACGCAATATATGGTCATACTGGAGATGTGATTTGAGGCGATATAATATATTGATTTAGATCTGATATAGATGTGACTAGGAAATTTGTTGTGCTTCCTCTCCTTATAGTGAAGTACTTCAAAGAATTTAAAGGCTTTGTTATAATCCCCTCCTGCCTTTTCCCCAATGTAGTGAGAGAATAGTATAGGTAATAAGTTGTAATAATTTGGAGAGAATTTGTTTAATTTGGAGAGAATTTGTTAATACTCTTATTATTGTTAACTTATTACCAACCCTTCCGGACAATATTGAAAGACATTGCAATAATTCAAGAACTCTTCTCTGATTACTTAAAAAACAAACTGGATAGTTGAACAAGAGGACTTGACTCTGTCAAGCTCTTCCCGGATTATCTAAATAACAAACTGGATAGGTGAATAAGAGGACTCGATTCGGTCAAGCTAACCTCCTCTGGTTGAAATCGTTGGATTGGGCCGTTAAGTGGCTGAAGAACACAAGACAAGACTTTGTGGACTGGATCGGATTATTTTAAGTGAAATTTGGAATATTGTTGGAATATTGGGACATTTTGGTGGCTTTACTACCTGTTTTCTACTGGATTAATTAATAACAACAGAGGGGTTATTTTTGATGTTGGGACATTATTGGGCCAGTACTAGTCTCATTGATTATTAAATATTAAAATTTAAACTAGATAAAGTTGAGTAACGGGAGAAAGGTATAACCCCCGAGGAACAGAACAGAAATTATACTCTAAAGTTAATTTTTATTCTTTATTGCCTCTACAAACAGGAAGAGTGTGAGCCCTTTAAGGGAGAGGATAAGGTATCCTGAAGGAAATTAGAGTAGAGACAAAGGTTAAAATGTTGGGGGAAAATGGTAAAAAGGGAGGGGGGATACCAATGGAAAGAAGGACATCAAGACAGGAAGAGATTAGAGATCTAGACTTGCTATGGCTTAAAATTAAAGAAGAATTCAGACAATCAGAAACGCACATGGAAAATAAACTGGTAGAAATGCAGGAGATGATTGACAAAAAAATAGAAGGTGCAGTAGGGGAATTATCCAATAAAATTCAGGAATTATCAATAAAATCAAAAGCAATAGAAGAGAATAATAAAAAAATTCAAAAAGAGATGAGAGAGCAGAAAAAGGAAACAGAAAAAATAAAGGAAGAACTGAAGGGGGTGAGTAAGGTACAGGAACAAATTTGGGATAATCTCGCGATGGCAGAAATGCGACAAAAACATCTTAATTTGAAATTTAGAGGAGTGGGAGAGGAGTCGAAGGAGAACATAAAGGACAAAATGATCAGAGAGCTAGCTAGATGGCTAGAATTGGAAGAAGAGGAGTTGGCTAATATGATAGAGAATGCCTTCAGGATAAGAAGAAGTACTCAACAAAATAAACCCAGAAAATTCCCCGGAGATTGTCTTGTAATTTTCAATTCGGTTGAAATAAAAAATCTGATATTAAAGCTAAGCTACCAAAAAAGATTAATAATTGATGATAGACCAATAATTATTCTAAAAGAAATACCAGTTAGATTGTTGCGCAAAAGAGAAGGATACAAACAACTAGTAGGCGTTTTAAAGAAAAATAATATTCAATTTAGATGAGAATTCCCTGAAGGGGTCACCTTTTTCTTTAAAGATAAAAAATTTAAGTTGAAGGACACCCAAGAAGGAGAAAAATTCCTAAGAAGGTATGAGAAAGAGCTTGGCAAGGGGGAAGATAGGCGAGGAGACAGAGAAAGAGGAAGGGGCGAGAGAAAGGAAAAGAAGGAGAAGAAAGGGGCAAGAGAAGAGAAGGAGGAAGAAGAGGAGGAGAAAGGTGAAATAGCAGAAGGGGGGGAAGAAGAAGAACTAGAAGAGGAGGAAGAGGTAGAAGACAGGAGTTCCAGAATCTAAAAAATAAAGGGGCGGAAAAAAATAGGAAAAAAAAAATTGTTTGTTTTTTTTTTGAATAAATAGAAGTATAATTGTAAAAATGTCTTTAAAGTTTCTATCTTGGAATGTAAATGGTCTGAACGAAAAATCTAAAAGGAGTAAAATAGAAAGAGTGGTGAAGAATAAAAATTATGATGTAATTTGTTATCAAGAGACGCATGTGGCTAAAAAGCATAAACATATTTTGACAAACAAAAAGTTGGGAGTGGAATTTATTAATTCAGATGTAACTAAAAAAAGAGGAGTAGTGATATACGTGAAGGAAAAATGGGACCCAGTACAAATTTGCAAGGATGATGAGGGAAGAATTTTGGGAGTGCAAATTAATCATCAAGGTGAAAAATTTAATGTGGTGACTGTTTATGCCCCAAATTCAAATAAAGCAGAATTTTTTAAAAAATTGGAACAAATACTACTAGAGTTAGAAAGTCATAAAATAATTCTGCTTGGAGATTTAAATGGGGTACCAATACTAGAGTTAGATAGAAGTGGAGGTAAAAAGAAAGTAAATCAAGGAATGCTCCCAAAAACATTCAATAACTTGAAAGAAAATTTAGATCTGATCGATATTTGGAGATATAAAAACCCAGTAGAAAAACAATTTACTTATTTTTCAGAAGCCCATCAGAGCTGGGGTAGGATTGATCAGATATGGACCTCAAGAGAATTATCCATAAGAACAATGAACTGTGAAATATTACCTAAAACCTTCTCTGATCATAACCCAATTGTGTTAGAACTAAAATGTGAATTAGTGGGGACGTATAGGTGGAGAATGAACGAATTTCTTTTTGAAAACGAGGAGGTTATCGAGAAGGCAAAAAATACTCTGAAAGAATACTTTGATATAAACCTGAATAAGGAGACAAAGTTAGAAATAGTATGGGATGCCAGTAAGGCAGTCCTAAGAGGATTTATGATTCAACAAAATAGCCACAGAAGGAAATTAAGAGAAACCAAAAAAGAAGAAATTATTAAACAATTGAGAGATTGTGAGAAAAAATTGGTAATAAATCCTAGGGATGAAAGGATTAGACAAACCTCTAAAACATTGCAAATACAATACGCAACCTTAATTAATCAGGAGGTAGAATGGAGAGTTAAATTGATGAAGCAAAAATATTTTGAATCTGCAAATAAAACCGGGAAATTATTGGCATGGCAACTTAGAAAGAGGAAAAAACAGAACTTGATTAATAAAATAAAAATAGGAGAACAGATTTTGGAAGATAGTAACAGGATAAGAGATGAATTTCTTAAATTTTATGAAAAACTATATAAAAAGGAAGAGGAAGATACTGAAGAAATAGAAAATTATTTGATAAAGAATAGAGGAGAATATTTGAGGGATGAAGATAAAAAACAGCTAAATAAACCCATAACAGTAGTTGAAGTTAAGGATGCAATTAGAAAAATGAAACTGGGGAAAGCACCTGGACCAGATGGACTATCAGCAAAATACTATAAAACATTAGAGGAATATCTGGCTCCGGTGCTATGTGATGTGATGAATAGCATCTTGAGAGGAGGGAAAACACCTGAGTCCTGGAAGGAAGCTCATATTACATTAATAGCTAAACCAGATTCAGATAAACTAGATATAAGGAATTATAGGCCAATATCATTGCTTAACAATGATTATAAGATCTTCGCAGAGATAATGGCGAATAGATTAAAAAAACACCTAGTAAAATTTATACATAAAGACCAAGCAGGGTTCCTCCCTGGTAGATATTTGAAAGATAATGTCAGACACATAATAAATATAATTGAATACTTAGATCTTAAGATTGACATATCTGCAGCATTGATTTTTATCGATGCTGAAAAAGCTTTCGATAACGTATCCTGGGAGTTCCTGCTAAAGTGTTTGGAGAAGGCAGGGATACATGGACCCTTTTTGAAAGGAATAAAAGGGATTTATTCAACACAAAGAGCTAAATTAATCATAAATAATAGTTTATCCAACTCGTTTATGATATCAAAAGGTACGAGACAGGGATGTCCCCTCTCCCCTCTCCTATTTATAATGGTTCTAGAAGTATTGACAAATAAGATAAGGAAAATGCCTGAAGTAGGAGGAATTAAAATTGGAGAAAAAGAATACAAATTGAAGGCTTATGCTGATGATTTAGTTATTTCCCTTGTATTTTTTTTTTTTATAAATTTTTTTATTGCGTTTCTTTCCATAATTTTATAGGTTTATAAACAAATAAAGTAGTTACAAGAAACAAATTTTCTCTTTTTTAACAACAAAAACAAAATAAAACTTGGACTTCCCCACCCCTTCCGATTCTGCGTTCTTTGCATTAACAATGTCAGCATTTTGTTACCTTATTTCATACCTTGTTGTAACTTTCGAATGTTATGTATCCAAATACAATATATTATATCTCAATTTCAATACCTTTAAAATAAACATAACATATTCAATTTAAATTGTCTCCTTTTCTCTTTTGTCACTAATTTTACCATTTACTTAATCATATTCGCAGAAGCTTAACGTTTCCTAATCATGCACTTTCTTAGGATTCATACAGCTTATAATATTTTTTCAGATAATCTTTAAATTTTCCCCAGTCCTCCTCAATTGTTTCTTTATCCAAATCTCGGATTCTGCCGGTCAGTTCAGCTATCTCCATGTAGTCCATCAACTGCGTCTGCCAGTCCTCCAGCGTGGGCAAATCTTGTGTCTTCCAACTCTTTGCAATGAGTATTCTTGCTGCTGTGCTAGCGTACATAAACAAAGTTCTATCTTTCTTTGACATTTTCTGGTCCACCATGCCCAACAGGAAGGCCTCTGGTTTCTTAGGAAAGGTATACCTAAATACCTTTTTCAATTCATTATAAATCATTTCCCAGAAGGCCTTCACTTTTGGGCAGGTCCACCAGAGATGGAAGAAAGTCCCCTCTGCTTCCTTACACTTCCAACATTTGTTGTCAGACAGGTGATGCATCTTGGCTAGCCTGACTGGGGTCATGTACCACCGGTATATCATTTTCATAATGTTTTCCTTCAAGGCACTAGATGCCGTGAATTTCATTCCGGTGTTCCATAACCTTTCCCAGTCTTCAAACATAATATTATGTCCAACATCCTGTGCCCATTTTATCATAGCAGATTTAACTGTCTCATCCTGTGTGTTCCACATAAGCAGCAAGTTATACATTCTAGATAAAATCTTGGTCTTTGGTTCTAACAATTCTGTCTCTAGTTTCGATTTCCCCTCCTGGAAACCAACCTTTTTATCCATTTTAAAAACCTCTTGAATTTGAGCATAATGTAACCAATCTCGCACCTTGTTTTTTAATTTGTCCTGGCTCTGCAACTTCCAACCGTCTCCAATTTTTTCAATTAATTCCCAATATTTCGGCCAATAGGCCTCCATATTGGGTCTTTTTCGAGCTTTGGCCTCCACCGGTGATAGCCACCTCGGTGTTTTACTCTCTAATAAGTCTTTATATTTCATCCAGACTGCAAAAATCGCTTTTCTGACAATATGGCTTTTAAACAATTTGTGAACTTTAACCTTGTCATACCATAGATATGCATGCCAACCAAATGCATTATCAAAACCTTCCAGATCTAGGACGTCGGTGTTTTCTAGCAAAAACCAATCTTTCAGCCAGCAGAAGGCTGCAGCTTCATAGTACAACCTCAAATCCGGCAGGGCAAACCCCCCTCTTAGTTATTTCCCTTGTAGATCCAGTAGGAGGTATTGGCAAAGTCATAGAGATATTAGAAGAATTTGGAAAAGTTTCTGGCTTCAAATTAAATAAAACTAAAACGAAGATCTTAACAAAAAATCTAGAGGAAGAACAAAAGAAAGAACTAGAGCTCCAAACCGGAATAAAGGTTGTTAAAAAAGTAAAATATTTGGGTATTTGGATTTCAACGAAAAATATAAATTTAGTAGAAAATAATTACATCAAGACCTGGAACGAGATAAAAAAAGATTTAGACATATGGAGCAGGATAAAACTATCCTGGTCAGGTAGGATGGCAGCAATTAAGATGTCGGTATTGCCGAGACTGCTGTTCTTATTCCAAAATATCCCTGTGATTAGAGGCATTACAAGATTTAAGGATTGGCAGAGAACCCTGCCCAGATTTATCTGGCAGGGGAAAAGAGCAAGAATTAAGTTCAAAATTCTCACCGATCGTAGAGAGAGAGGAGGGTTTGCTGTCCCTAATCTGCAATTATACTATGAAGCGTCGTGCCTGTGTTGGATCAAAGAGTGGATTACTTTAAATAATACTGACCTGTTGGACTTAGAAGGATTCAACACCAGGTTTGGCTGGCACGCTTACTTATGGCAGGATAAAGGGAAAATACATAAGGGTTTTTCAAACCATATTATTAGAGGAGCGTTACTGGAGGTGTGGGACAGAAATAAAAGATTTCTAGAAAAAAGCACCCCATGGTGGTTATCACCCATTGATATTTTAAAGATTAAAAAACCAAATATGGATGAACAAAGATGGACCTATGAAGATCTATTGGTCAGATCGGATAAAGGGTGGAAGATTAGAACATATGAGGAGTTAAAAGATAGGCAAGTAAGTTGGTTACAAATCCACCAGATAAACGCCTTATGGAATGAACATAAAAAGATAGGAATAAATGAGAAAAAAATCAAAATTCCAAGTGGAAATAGTAGAAGGAAACTCCAAACTTCTATCTAAAATGTACGGGCAATTACTGGATTGGGATACCAAAGATGAGGAGGTGAAGGAGGTTATGATTAAATGGGCGATAGATTTAGGACACAATCTAGAATATGATAGATGGATACAACTTTGGAAGATAGATATGAAATTTACAGCCTGTGTGGGACTTCGGGAGAATTTGGAAAAAATGATGTATCGCTGGTACATTACCCCAGTAAAGTTGCAGAAAATGTATAAGACCGGAGATAAGAAGTGTTGGAAATGTAAAACAAAAGAGGGTGATTTCTACCATATGTGGTGGACATGTGTAGAGGTGAAAAGGTTTTGGGGACTCATTCATGAGGAACTAAAAAAGATTTTGAAATATAATTTCACCAAGAAACCGGAGGCTTTTCTACTAGGGATGGTCGGGGAGGATATCAAAAAAGAGGATAAGACAATGTTTTAGTATGCAACGGCAGCAGCTAGAATATTGTTGGCGCAGAATTGGAAAACTACTACTATCCCAACAATTAGAGAATGGCAGATTAAATTATTTGAATACATAGAGTTAGACAAGTTGACACAAAGAATCAGGCATCAAAAAAGTAAAAAGTTTATTGACATTTGGAACAAATTTATAGCATATACAGAAACAAATTTAGGTAATATCAAAATTACAGTAGGCGAAATATAAAATCTGTGAAGCGAAGATATAGAGAGAATATTAAGACCGCAGAAAGGAAGGATGGCTATATAACCCAGACCGAGATGAAGGGAAGTACTCTTTTGAATTATCTTTTGATGGTGTACTATTCTGTTTGTTTGTTTGTTTGTTTGTTGTTTTTCTTCGTTTTTTGTGATTTTCTTTTGGACTTGTTGTTAGTTGTGAATGATGCGGAAAAATTTAATAAAAAGAATTATAAAAAAAAAAAAAAAGCAAAAACAAGACCTGGAGCGGACTGTGGCTCAGATCATCAGCTTCTTATAGCAAAATTCAAGTTTAAACTGAAGAAAGTAGGAAATACCACTGGGCCAGTAAGATACAATCTAAATCAAATCCCTTATGAATACACAGTGGAAGTGAGGAACAGGTTTAAGGATTTAGATTTGGTTGAAAGAGTGCCTGAAGAACTATGGATGGAGGCTCGCAACATTATACAGGAGGCAGCAACAAAAACCATCCCAATGTAAAGGAAATGCAAGAAAGCAAAGTGGCTGTCCAACGAAGCCTTACAAATAGCGTGGGAGAGAAGGCAAGCAAAATGCGAGGGAGATAGTGAAAGATACAGGAAATTGAATGCAGATTTCCAAAATATAGCAAGGAGAGACAAGAAGGCCTTCTTAAATGAGCAATGCAAAGAAATAGAGGAAAACAACAGAATGGAAAGAACCAGAGATATGGTCAAGAAAACTGGAGATATGAAAGGAACATTTCGTACAAAGATTATCATAATAAAGGACAAAAGTGGTAAGGACCTAACAAAAGCAGAAGACATCAAGAAGAGGTGGCAAGAATACACAGAGGAATTATACCAGAAAGATATGGATGTCTCATACACCCCAGGTAGTGTGGTTGCTGACCTTGAGCCAGACATCCTGGAGAGTGAAGTCAAATGGGCCTTAGAAAGCACTGCAAATAACAAGGCCAGTGGAAGTGATGGTATTCCAGCTGAACTATTTAAAATTTTAAAAGATGATGCTGTCAAGGTGCTACACTCAATATGCCAGCAAGTTTAGAAAACTCAGCAGTGGCCAGAAGATTGGAGAAGGTCAGTCTACATCCCAATCCCAAAGAAGGGCAGTGCTAAAGAATGCTCCAACTACCGCACAAATGCACTCATTTCACACGCTAGCAAGGTTATGCTTAAAATTCTACAAGGAAGGCTCAAGCAGTATGTGGGCCGAGAACTCCCAGAAGTGCAAACCGGATTTAGAAGAGGCAGAGGAACCAGAGACCAAATTGCAAACATGCGCTGAATTATGGAGAAAGCTAGAGAGTTCCAGAAAGACATCTACTTCTGCTTCATTGACTATGCAAAAGCCTTTGAATGTGTCGACCACAGCAAACTATGGCAAGTTCTTAAAGAAATGGGAGTGCCTGATCACCTCATCTGTCTCCTGAGAAATTTCTATGTGGGACAAAAAGCTACAGTTAGAACTGGATATGGAACAACTGATTGGTTCAAAATTGGGAAAGGAGTACGACAAGGCTGTATTTTGTCTCCCTGCTTATTTAACTTATATGCAGAATTCATCATGCGAAAGGCTGGGCTGGATGAATCCCTAGCCGGAATTAAGATTGCTGGAAGAAATATCAACAACCTCAGATATGCAGATGACACAACCTTGATGGCAGAAAGTGAGGAGGAATTAAAGAACCTTTTATTGAGGGTAGAAGAAGAGAGCACAAAATATCGTTTGAAGCTCAACATCAAAAAACGAAGATCATGGCCACTGGTCCCATCACCTCCTGGCAAATAGAAGGGGAAGAAATGGAGGCAGTGAGAGATTTTACTTTCTTGGGCTCCAGGATCACTGCTGATGGTGATAGCAGTCAGGAAATTAAAAGTCGCCTGCTTCTTGGGAGAAAAGCAATGACAAACCTAGACAGCATCTTAAAAACCAGAGACATCACCTTGCCAACAAAGGTCCGTATAGTTAAAGCCATGGTTTTACCCAGTAGTGATGTATGGAAGTGAGAGCTGGATCATAAAGAAGGCTGATCGCCGAAGAAATGATGCTTTTGAATTATGGTGCTGGAGGAGACTCTTGAGAGACCCATGGACTGCAAGAAGATCAAACCTCTCCATTCTTAAGGAAATCAGCCCTGAGTGCTCACTGGAAAGACAGATCCTGAAGCTGAGGCTCCAATACTTTGGCCACCTCATGAGAAGAGAAGACTCCCTGGAAAAGACCCTGATGTTGCGAAAGATTGAGGGCACAAGGAGGAGGGGGCGACAGAGGACGAGATGGTTGGACAGTGTTCTCAAAGCTACTAGCATGAGTTTGACCAAACTGGGGGAGGCAGTGGAAGACAGGAGTGCCAGGCGTGCTCTGGTCCATGAGGTCATGAAGAGTTGGACACGACTAAACGACTAAACAACAACAACAGCTCTTATGTAGCCCCATTATCTATCAAGTGACCACTCCAGCTCACAAGAGCTCAAAAGTGCACCCATCTCCACCCGTGATAAAATGGAAGTCTCCTGTTGCCTTTCATTTCTTTGGTTTGACAATATTCAACATGTCCATCTTGTATCACATTACACACACACTGGTCTTTTAGCTTAATGTGTGTTGTTCTGGCATGAAACATCTTAGAGATAATTTCAAACGGTTTTGTTTGTCCTCCATGAACCAGACAGGTTTCTTCCCACACAATCCAAAGTTCATAGTTAGTTGGTCAATCCAGACCAGTTCTCTGCATGCCTCTGTTGCAGCCATGTACTCTGACTGTGGAAGACAAAGCTACACATCACTGTTTATTACTGGCCCAGGAAACTTACAGATAAATGATAAGATCTGTCTTCTTCTGTTTCTATTTGGACATCCAGGAAGAAACAAACATCAATTAAACATAGTTTGGTTCTTTAGAATGTGCTGCTGATAATGCCAAGGTTGCAGGTTCGATCTCTGTATGCATATTTCTGCATTGCAGGAGGTTGGACTAGATAATCCTCAGAATCCCTTTCAACTCTATGATTCTTAGATTCTATGATTTCCCAGTTCCTTTACCTCTACTTCTCTGCTGCCACACTAGGTCAGACCAAGGAGCACTGTTTGCAGCAGTGCCAATTCAGATCCCCCAGGAAGCTCACAAGTAGGGCTGTCATACGCCAGTCAATGCCATTGCTGCACCTGAACATCATGGTTTCATATAGCCACAAATTTGTCTAGTCTCCTTTTTTGTGGCAGCTCCTAAGCTGTGGAACTCCCTCCACACAGAGGTGTGTCTGACACCTTTTGGTCAATGCTGAAAAGGCACCTCTTTACCCTGGCTTTTGGGGTATACTTTTAGGACCCACCTTATTTTTGTGATTGCAAGTTGTTTTTAATTGTTTTTAATATTTCGATGTTGTTTCAATGGTGTTTCGATGTTGTAATGCACCCTGAGATCTTAGGATGAAGGGCAAGTAATAAAATAATAATAATAATAATAATAATAATAATAATAATAATAATAATAATTCCCAGAGCTTGCCAGCACTTTCAGAAGTAGTAATGCTTCTGAATACCAGCTGCTGGAAACCACAAAAAGGGAGAGTGCTCTTCTGCCCAAGTCATGCTTTTGGACTATCCACCCACATCTGTTTTGGCCACTGTGAGAACAGGATGCTGGCTGAGATGGGCCACTGGCTGCATCTTGCAGGCTCTTCTAATGTCCCTTTGCTTAGCCTGTACTATAATTACCATCAGGCCCAGCCAGCATGGGAATTGCAGTCTACAATACCTAGAGAGCAGCACATTGACTGCCTCTGCCCTGGAGCATATTAAGCACCATGTTGTTTATAAATTGCCGTCTGACAAGCATTTCTTTTTCTTTTTTATTAAGATTTTATTAAGACCATTCAGAATACATTACAATAAAAAACAATAATCTGAACAAAAACAAAGAAGAAGCAGAAAGAATGCAAAGTCCTTTTTCACAGGTAAATCTTAACTTGTCACACGCAGAGAAAGGTGAACTCCCAGCTCTCACCTGGGAGCTTCCTTTTCTTTTTCCAGCCTCCCACCCTGGGAGATCTTCCTTTCCCTGTCTCTCACACAGGGTCCTTCATCCGCCATCCATCACTGCCATCTGCTTGTTAACCCCTCCTTAACCCTGAGCAGAAGACCATGAAAAATACAAAAGAGCAGAGCAGACCAAACACAAAAACGAAGCAGAAAAGGGGGGAGGGAAAGAGAACAAAGAGATAAGAATATTAAAAGAAATAATAAAGGAATAAAAGGGAAGGAGAGATAGAAAAAAGAAATAGGTATAAAGGACTTCCAACTATCCATCTGTCAGTTATATATACAAGCAGGGCTTTTTTTCCAGTGGCAACTTGCCAGAACTGAGTTTCAGCACTTCTCAGGTGGGTGCCATTGTCATTATAAGAGAACAAGGGAGACGTTCATGGTGAGTTCTGGCACCTCTTTTTCTAGAAAAATAGCACTGTATACAAGCGTTCTACTAAATAGTCAAATGTTCAATCCAGAGTAATATCCAGCTGCTGCTCCTTCTGCTAGGTAATGTTTTCCCAGTCTTCAGGCATCTCAAGTTCATTAATTTTTCTTTTGAGACAAGAAGTCCAAAAAAAGATGTTCTCCAATTTTTATTATGAATAAAAGACAACTATAATCATTCTTGGGACGCGGGTTAAACCACAGAGCCTAGGACTTGCCAATCAAAAGGTTGGCGGTTCGAATCCCCGCGACGGGGTGAGCTCCTGTTGCTCGACCCCTGCTCCTGCCAACCTAGCAGTTCGAAAGCGTGTCAAAGTGCAAGTAGATAAATAGGTATTGCTCTGGCGGGAAGGTAAACAGCATATCCATGCGCTGCTCTGGTTGGCCAGGAGCGGCTTAGTCATGCTGGCCACATGACCCGGAAGCTGTACGCCGGCTCCCTCAGCCAATAAAGCAAGATGAACGCTGCAACCCCAGAGTCGGCCACGACTGGACCTAATGGTCAGGGGTCCCTTTACCTTTTATAGTCATCCTCCAACCCAAACATCACAACTTTACCTCCAATATTAAGAAACATCCAGTCCTTGTTCTTTATTCCCTCAAGAATTTCTTCAATGTGGTTGTGTATCAAGACAATTGTCAGAGCTGTAGCCATCTCACCTCACCACAAATTCCACGGGAGCCTCTTGAAGTGTTTATAGTCTTTATTTACAATATTTACAGTGGGTCATTAGCACCTTGTTCATCCATCAGAGTCACTCAGTTCAGATCTCTCCTGAGGCCTGTGTTTGCCTCTCCAACAGCTCATAAAATGGCGAAGTCTCCCACCCCTTCGTTCAGTCCTCCTCTTTACCACACGCCTCTCAAGGGCGGTCATAACCCCCCCCCCCCCCCCGATTCTGAGCTTCAGCTTAATCCCTGCGTTCCCTGTGAACTTTCCGTCTCCCCAACCCTTCCTGGGCTTATTCCAATCTCTCTCTCCTCATTGCCTCCCTCCCCTTTGGGCACCTCGTCCACATCTTCTGCTCTCAGGCTTCCCCCTCCCTCTGGGGAACTTGAGACCTCTGGTTCGTCCCTGACAACAATGGTCCATAATTATTTACTTACTATATACTGTAGTCATTAATTCACACCCAAATCCTTTTCTTCCTATCCCATCTCCTGTTGGCCATGGTTTCCATTTCCATTCTTTCTCCAAAAGTGTTGTAAAAGACTTAGTAGTTTATTCTTCTAAAACCAATCCAAATTGCACACAGAATCCTTTCTTTCTCAACTCTATCTCTGGCAGCTCAGGATATTTCTTAGTTGCACCATCCATGGATTCCTTCCCCTCCTCCAACACTGTATCTCCAGCATTTAGCTGTTTCACTTCTTCAGGCAGCTGTTTGGCAGTCCTCTCGATCTCACCATCCATTTCCTCCAACTTTGCCATTCTATTCTCTTGGTCTGGCAAAACACCATCAATATTTTTCCCCAAAGGCTGTATAACTTTTCCAGCCTCAACTTCATTCAATGCATTTTCATTTATCATTTTATGAATCTCCATTATTAGTTCTTTTAATTGCTCATTGAATAATTGCTATATTCTTGGGGTATTCTTTAGCATTTTTACCATCCTAGGTGTGTTCTCAGAATCCACAGTTCTTGCTTATCTGATAATTGCAGGAAACTTCATACCTAACTTTCCATTTTCACAGCGGCAGCCATGTAGTTTCACATTGCAAGCAGCATATTCACCACTGGGATGGAGGATTAAAAAGAGAACACAGTAAGATGAGGATTTATCAGAACTGAAGACTCTTTTAGCTGTTTGTAAACTTACTTTGGTATATATCTTAAGAGCATGCTTCTTTCTGTCTTTATTTTCAGCCCCTTAATGATGTCTCCTCCTAAGCCAGCCATCAGGCTATATTTCAAATGAACATTTTAACCGGCAGAAGTTTCAAAAGTAATTAAAGAAAGGAGATTTGCTGGTCTTTGCTTTATGAACTGATATCTAGAGCTATTAAGTGGTGTTTGGGCAAGTTTGTGGTTCTTTCACTCCCCAGTCACTCACTCTGTCTGTCTGGGTCCTTTGAAGATTTCTTGGCCCTGCAGCATGGGAGCAATTCTTCCAGAGCATTTGGAAGTTAATTCCTGTTATCCTTGATTTTTCAGAGATAATACAATATACATTAGCTATTCTTAATCACCACTTAATTTCCTCTGTTGACAGTGTCACTACAGAAGCAACTAACCAGCCATGATGCCTCTCCAGAAGTCACTGACAAGCATTTCTCAGGCCTCTTGCTTAATTCAGAAAATTTCTATCTAGACTCAGCTCATGAATTGAAGTGAGGAATTACAGAATACTGGTAGATAAGTGCATTCATTTGCAGTCCTTATCTGACAGGATGTCAGTCTGTGTGTTTAAATTCTGATCAATTTCCCTAGGATTGGACACTGATTGCACGGTTTTAAAAATCAGAATAAGGCCTCAGAATTAATGCAAATTTCACTTCAAAATATGGAGTGCCCCCCCATTGAAATTCCTCATTTTCAGCTCTCAGAGTTGGTAAAAATTAACAAGTCTTCCCTTTCTTCGTCAGGACTTCTGCTATAAATGGATCTCTGGGTACGATAGCACATAAACACATAAATGTTTTTAATCCTTCCAATATTTGTCAGCTTGGAGGTGCTCAGCATAATTTATCATTTGCCAAGAGAGGGGATGCAACAGAGGAGGCTGAGGGGGGATTATACAAATCATTTAAACAACTTTTGCTTCATCATTCCTAGGAGACATCAAACTCTGACCTTCTGCCAAACAGCCAAATTAAAATGAATGCTCATTTCATTTTACTTTGGTTCAGATAATTAGTGCATGACAGATGAGGAGGAGGAAAGAGATGCTGGGTTTGGATTGTGGAAAGACAGTTTCTCAGCCTTAGCTGGCTTGAAAAGTTTGCACCCTCATTCCAGGCGTTTGGAGGTGGGCTGCATTTACTCAGCCATTAGAAAAAGGAATTATGTATGTGTCAAGTGGTTTCTGCAAGGGCTGAACTGAAAAGTGGGTGTTTTTAAAAGATATATATATTTCTGCAAAACCTTCAGTGGTGACAAAAGCTTTATTTTTTGACTATAGCAGAAACAGAGAGAGAGATGAGACTTCAGTGCCTCTCCATCTACTCACTCAAGAGACCAGCGACACTTGGTTCCTCCTCTCCTTGGACACTTTCCCTCCTAGCTGGTCACTATAAAAACTCCCTTGGTATAAACTCATGCCTGTTTGCTTTTTTCCTCCTCTATTCCAATCCCCTTTCCTTTCTGTGGGATAACCAGCTTCCTATAGCCAACATGCTTAAGACTAATTAATGCATGAAGGGGTTAATACCATAGAGTAAGCTGTTTTGCGATGCTTAGCTGTCCTTGGGTGGAGTGGGGAACTAGGTAATCAAGTCTTTGTCCTCTTCCTGACTACTTGATGAACTCAGCATGTGAAGAAACTAAACTGGTTTCTGGAGATTAGCTGCATGGCTCTTAGAAGCCATTCTTGAGTTCCTATTTCAATAGCTTAGGCACTTTCACCACTCTAACTAAGCCATGTTTTACTGCCTGTACAACATTTTCTGTATGCTGTATGGAAAAGCACATGAATATGACCTTTGGAGAGTTTGTAAGTAAACCGTTTCTAACTTCCAAATGTGTGATCTTTTTCTATGCTAGAGGAAGAAGGAAACTTTGCTTTAAAGGACACATATTTTAAAGATCTAATGGCCTACATTTCCACACTTTACTTTTCTGCATTTTTTGCAACTTTAAATCTCTGCTGGGTTTCTCTCTACTTGGGGTTTCTTCCCAAACTTGGATCTTTGCATCTGGGAATTCTCCTTTCGTGTACCTTTTCCCCCCTTTGAACCAATACTTTCAAGCCATGCTTTTAAGATTGTAAGCCTCTACTGCTGGAGGCAGCCTGCTTCTGAATTTCCCCAGAAAGCAGAGGAGGGAAGGGTGCTGTTGCACCCAGATCCTGCTTGTGGGCTTCACATAGGCATTTAGCTGGCCACTGTGAGAGCAGGATGCTGGCCTGATCCAGCAGGCTGTTATTAGATTCTGAGGCCTGAAGACAAGGAATTGTCTTACTAATGATATCTGGAAGCAGCTCTGAGAGCCTTTTTCAGCTGAAGAGCAGCACAAACATAAGCAAATGCATGTTGTGGAGGGGTTAACTCCAGGATTTGGATACTCTCACCTTCCCAAGCAGGTAGTGCAGTGGGAGTGACCTTTGCCACTGGATGGGAAGAAAAGGCATGGACGTGTGACGCAAGGATGGAGCTGCAGGCCCCCTTGGCTCCAGAGGGGGGAGGGGGGTGTGTTGAGGCCAGCCCACCCTTCCTTCAGCCTCTTTGGATTTCAGCACCAGCCACCTGTTCAGTACACACAGTCCCCTTTCTGAGGACTCCCATCCAACTCAGAGGGGTTAAAGACATCTTGATTCAACTCAGGAGGGGAGAAAGACCCCCTGATTTGCCTTGTTAACTACTCCTTCCAGAACACCCCTAATACAGGCAGCCCTGTATCGAGAAGTTTTTAATGCTTGATGTTTTATTAGGTTTTTATATTTTTCTGGAAGCCACCCAGAGTTGCTGGGGAAACCCAGCCAGATGGGCGGGGTATAAATATTATTATTATTATTATTATTATTATTATTATACACAAACATAGAAATCTGCCTTATACTCAGTGAGACAGCTGGTCCCCCTTGCTCAGTATTGCCTCCTCTGATCATAGAATCATAGAATCATAGAGTTGGAAGAGACCACAAGGGCCATCGAGTCTAACCCCCTGCCAAGCAGGAAACACCATCAGAGCACTCCTGACATATGGTTGTCAAGCCTCTGCTTAAAGACCTCCAAAGAAGGAGACTCCACCACACTCCTTGGCAGCAAATTCCACTGTCGAACAGCTCTTACTGTCAGGAAGTTCTTCCTAATGCTTAGGTGGAATCTTCTTTCTTGTAGTTTGGATCCATTGCTCCGTGTCCACTTCTCTGGAGCAGCAGAAAACAACCTTTCTCCCTCCTCTATGTGACATCCTTTTATATATTTGAACATGGCTATCATATCCCCCCTTAACCTCCTCTTCTCCAGGCTAAACATGCCCAGCTCCCTTAGCCTTTCCTCATAAGGCATCGTTTCCAGGCCTTTGACCATTTTGGTTGCCCTCCTCCAGACACGTTCCAGTTTGTCAGTGTCCTTCTTGAACTGTGGTGTCCAGAACTGGACACAGTACTCCAGGTGAGGTCTGACCAGAGCAGAATACAGTGGCACTATAACTTCCCTTGATCTAGATGCTATACTCCTATTGATGCAGCCCAGAATTGCATTGGCTTTTTTAGCTGCCGTGTCACACTGTTGGCTCATGTCAAGTTTGTGGTCAACACAAACTTGGCAGAAGCTCTACAAGGTTTCAGAGAGGGAGTCTCTGCCGGCCCCACCTGGGGATGCTGGGGGCTGGACCCAGGACCTTCTGCATCCAAACAGATGCTCTCGCCCTGAGCTAGCCTTCCCCCTCCCGTGACCCTATAGCCCTACATGCACAACATGTGCTGTCTAAATATTTGGCAACTATTTGTAGTTTAAAATTATATTTGATTTCAGTATTTTACAAACAGATGACATTCAGTATTTTACAAACAGATGACATTGGATTGTCTCCAAGAACTGACATGAATAGCAGTAATCATTTTACAATATTTGCAGCTCAATAGCAATGGCATTTAACATATTTTTATTCATATATTATATATTGATTGCTAGCCTATTAAACAGCTGGTCAAAAACCCAAATACCCACAAACAGATAAAGTTCAAATTCAAATTCGAACACTGAATTTTAATTGGGGGGGGGGGCAGGGTAGGGTAGGATAGGGCAGGTGGATTTTGGCATCAGAAGCCAAATTTAGAAAATTATATTTTCACTTGATTACTAACCAGCTTAGCTCACCTTTCTACAGAAATTATTGCTAACAAAACAGCCTTATTAGATAGATTTGTTGCTTTTTCCTTTTTATTTCAACAAGCTTAATAAAATGAAGAACCCAGAGCGCAGCAGCCTAATAGAAAAATGAAGAATTTAGCCCCATTTATGAGCTGCAAGATTTGTTTGGGAGATACAGAAGGCTAAGAGCCTAATTAGAGGCTTAATCATTTTAGATTAAGCATGTCTGCTGCAGGCTTGGGAACTTCATGGGAAAACAAGGCAAGTAAATTGTAACTTGAGTGTACTCAGGATGCTTTAACAAATTGTATCAAGGGAAATTGTCCATTTGTTATGTCATCTGCTTGGAAGGTTGGGGGAGTCTCAGATAAAAGGGAAGCTTGTAATGAGTCTTGGCCAAGTTACGTCAGCTATCAATTGGCAGCTGATTCGATTCTCCCCTAACTTGCTATTCAAACATTATTTTAAAATCTATAATTTGCCTTGGAGGAAAATGAAGGGGCTAGATTGGGGGTGGGGTTAGGGATGAGGATGAGGATGGAGGAAAAAGTCATTGGAGTTCACCTTGTAAAGGCAACTGCAGGATCTCTTAATTCACACTTTCTGAAACAATATGTGAAATGGAACACACATATCCTTTGAATTCTGCACTCTTCAGGATTTTGCAGGGTGTACATGCATTCATTTATTAGGCTGAAGTGTAGGTAAAAAATGCACCTGTCTGTGAAAATAATTTACAAAAATGCATTATATTACTGAATCTTGCTTGCAGAAATGTGCATATTAGAATAGATTCACACTGAAACATTTCAGGATAATGTTTTTAAAAATCCCAAACTGATGTGAAATGTGGAGAACTGAAGACTGAAAAAATGAGAAAGTAAGAGAAGCTGAAACTGACTGATTTGCTTATCCCTGGCTGGGATCCTTGTACCTCTTTGTCTTGCTGATATTTTTCACTTTTTTGGCTGGGGGGGTGCACATCAGTTTGAACAATTCATGCCCATGTACGGCATAAAAAGCACCTTGATGAGATTGTACATGACTGCCCAATACTGTTTTTTAAAAAACTGCTTTTAAGTCATGCAAATTGGTGGTGTGGTGATGCCAAGCACCAGAAAATGGGAGGAAATGAAGTTTCAGCAAGCTGTACATGAACAATGCTGGGCAAAATAAATTCATGAATAAAATGGAACCAGACAGAAGCCCTGTGTGTCTCTCCCACAGACGTGAGGCAACTCCGGCAGTCAATTATTTCACATTTATTGCTCCCGATGAAGCAGTTGCCAGGACTGAGCTCTGCCCCCTTTTCTCCCAACAGGAAAACCCCCACTGTTGTTTCCTTTCCTTTTTGCACCTCTCGCAAAGTCTTGAGAGCCTACGAGTTTTTGGAGAGGCTACTGCCGGCCGTCCTGTGTCTGATTCACTGCTGCATATTCTCACTCGGACTTTCCCCTCCCTGATCTCTGTACTCAGAGATCCCTGGGACGCTGCTTACCAAGGGGTGCTCTCAGTGCTGTTTCATGGGGTGGGGTGGGGGGCTGATGATGTATTTGTCCGAATCCTGCCTGGCTATGCTGGAACTCTGGAGCACCAGGAGGCCAAGGCAGGTGTCAGCTGCGGGCCCTGCCAAGGGACGCCCAGCAACCACCTGAGGATGCCAAGTATTGGTGCTGGCTGCGTCTCTGCTCTTCATGTCTGAACGAGTCGCCTGTGACAGCGCATTCAGATGCGCAAGTAAGCCCTGGCATGTATTATTTTATACTGCCAATGTTAACGGGGGGGAGGCATTGTGGTGGTAAACAGCCAAAGTCAACAAGAAAATTGCATTCATAAATCAAGTACAAAATACATCACCAGTCTGTAGCACTCAGCGTTAACTGTCACCAAATTAGGAAGATGAGTGTTAGGAACTGTGAGGGTTTTTCTTCCCCTTCCCCAACCCTGAGGACCTAGGAATGTTTTCAGCATGCCTCTTATTTATTAGAGAAAACTGGGAAGCTCATCACTCTCACAAACTCTGGGCTCCTCTCATCATCAGACACCCTCGGTGCACAGTTTGTTTCAATCAGGGTTCCTGTGTCACCCTTTGTTCAGTGGTCTCCTGTACTATCAGGACTACTAACCACCACAGAAGGAAAGACCCCCAGACCTCAGTATATTCCTTCTCTACTACTTCCCTTTCTGAGCCTTCATTGTAGAGTTTGCCTACTCGTCTCACTAGCAACTTCTTTGTAGGTCATGGTTCCTTCACTGTAGCCCCTCTTATTCCTCCCTGGTGCTTTGCTCCATTCATTGCTCCCCCACCCACCTTGAGTCACCTTCCCATTCATATCGCTTATTCCACCCATAAACATTCTGTTGTTTCTTTGCTTGGGTACTCTCTTACAGCCTGAGCAGACAGAATTCGCCACTCATTGTTAAGTGTTTCAACAGCTCATTTCCGCCAGAAAGATGAACAACATTGACCTTTTCCTTATCCTAAAAAAGAGAAAATAACCTTCTAAGAACTACTTGCATGTAAGGAACTGTATGTAAGTCTCTCATTTATTTCTCCCTGGAAAATGTCCCAAGGTAATGAATGCCAGTTCATACAGCTTTTACAATATTTTTTACTAAATTAAAATCAAATGAATTTTGAAAATGTGCATTACTTGGCACATAATATTGATCATAAATAGATCATAGAATCATAGCTGTAGAGTTCGAAGGGTCCCCTGAGGTGTGTATACTCAGTTTGGCATACATAATATGGACAGCTAATGACGGGGAGGAACCACTGTCATTGCCCATCTGTATTAATAACATAAGAAGAATTTGGTGGCTCCAACCAGTGGCCCATCCAGTCTAGCATTCTGTTCTCACAATGGCAGCCAGATGCCTGTAGTAAACACACAAGCTAGTGGCCAGCATTACCTCCCATGGGAGCAAGTTCCACAGTTTCATTATGTGAGCTAGGGTGGTGTAGTGGATTGAAAGTTTGACTAGAATCTGGGAGACCAAGGTTCAAGTCCCCACTTGGGCATGAAGCTCACTGGGTGACCTTGGGCTGGTCACTGACTCTCAGCCTAGCCTCCCTCACAGGGTTGTAGAGGATTAAGTGAGGAGGGGGAGAACCATGTACCGCTCCTTGGAGAAAAAATGTGGGCTATGCGTGAAATAAATAAAATAAGTGTGCTGCATGGAGAAATCCTATATGTTATCTGTCCTGAATCTCCCAACATCCCGTTTTATTGGATATCAGCAAGTTCATAAGAATAGGTTGGGTCCTGAAAGCACGCGTCTCAAATGCCAAAGGACAGGGCAAAGAGGGGCATTTGCTGAAAGCTAACCTTAGCACCAGGGATGGGCTGTAGGGAAGGAAGTCTAAGTCATTTAAGGTTTTGGACATTAACCTGGCTGTGTTTACCTGATTAGCCTCAGCCCCAGCAGATCAATGCAGACAAAAAGCCCTTCTGAGGCCTTTGGAGAAAACAAGACCCTCCTCTTCATCCAGTTCTTCCTAACTCCCCTCTCCGCAAGCAATGACTTGCCAGTCCAGCACTGCCTCAGATTAGGATGGGAAGGTGAGATGCCTGGGTGGCCGGTTTCGAGGTGATGTTGTGGACTTCATAGAAACAATGAAGACAAGGTAGAACTTTATTTCTGTCAACAAATGGCTCTGTGTTCTGCAGTTTCAGAAGTAATTTTATTAGTCAATGGGAATTATTTATGTGCGTCATAAAGCTACCTAATCTCCCCATTTGTAGAAAGCTTCTGTTAAATTGGATAATGATCTGACTGGAAAATGAATGTGCTGAGGCACCATGTGCTCTGCTTAAAGCCAGAAGTCAAATTGATAGGCAGATAGTCACAAACAAAGAAATATATCCTAAGCTAGGACTGAAACTCCATCTTCATCTCTCCAGAGTGCTCCTCAGCAAGGATGAGACAGAAATTCAGTTCAGTTTGCATTTTAATATGAAACTACATAATCCTCACTTCTAAAATCAGGGGATGGAGTGACTCTTCTTTGAGGAAAGGTTGCAGTGTCTGGGACTTTTTAGTTTAGAGGAAAGGTAAGACGTAACATGACAGAGGCTTATAAAATTATGCCAGGCGTGGAGAAAGAGGATAGAGAAAAGTTTTCCTCCCTGTCTCCTAACACTCGAACTCATGGACACCCAGTGGGAGATTCAGGACAGGTAAAAGGAAGTCCTTCCTTATGCAGCACAGAGTTAGACTATGGAACTCACTCCCACAGGAGGCAGGACAGCCACCAGCATGGAACAGCAAATTCATGGAGGAGAGCCCCATCCATGGTAGTTGGCCATGATGGCTTATCCTTGCCTCCAGAGTTGGCAGCAATGCCAGCTGCTTGAAGCCACAGGAGGAGAACGTGCTCTTGTGCTGGGATGCCGCTTGCTCGTTTCTCACAAGCACCTGCTTTGCCACTGTGGGAACAGGAGGCTGAAAGAGATGGGCCATTGGCCTGATCCAGCTAAAGACTCTTCTTAAATTCTTATGACATGACCTGAATGCAGCTACAATTCAAAACCAGTGCTTTCTCAAATTTTGCAAAGCAGTTCTCCAACCATATAAAGTGTTGTTGTTGTTGTTGTTTAGTTGTTTAGTCGTGTCCGACTCTTCATGACCCCCTGGACCAGAGCACACCAGGCACTCCTGTCTTCCACCGCCTCCCGCAATTTGGTCAGACTCATGTTTGTAGCTTCGAGAACACTGTCCAACCATCTCGTCCTCTGACGTCCCCTTCTCCTTGTGTAAAGGTAAAGGTAAAGGGACCCCTGACCATTAGGTCCAGTCGTGACCGACTCTGGGGTTGTGGCGCTCATCTCGCTTTATTGGCTGAGGGAGCCTGCGTACAGCTTCCGGGTCATGTGGCCAGCATGACTAAACCACTTCTGGCAAAACCAGAGCAGCTCACGGAAACGCCGTTTACCTTCCTGCCGGAACGGTACCTATTTATCTACTTGCACTTTGACGTGCTTTTGAACTGCTAGGTTGGCAGGAGCTGGGACCAAACAATGGGAGCTCACCCCTTCACGGGGATTTGAACCACCGACCTTCTGATCGGCAAGTCCTAGGCTCTGTGGTTTAACCCACAGCGCCACCCACGTCCCTCTCCTTGTGTAGGATTTATGTTTAACAACATGCCTAGTCTTTGGCCTTAACTAAAATATATACACATTTGGAGAGGCACTTCTTAACTTGTCCACTTTAATAACTTATCTGACGTCCGCCATTAATGTGATTTACTATTGTATTAAGAGAATCAATATGAAGAGAGTGTACATGTAAAACTGATGATGAGCTCAGTCGACAATTTGTTTTTGAAAAGAAAATTTCTAACTTCTGCTACAAGTAATATTGATACATACTACCACAAGCAACACATTAATAAAAATGCTATAGAGCAGCAGGTGCTTTGACTAGTAAAAAGGTGGATTTCAATGCATTGCTCAGAATGTCCAAATAGTACACTTCTTACTACCTGACCCCATCTTGCACTGTGACTAATAATAATCAGAACAAATTATTTAAATGTATGGAAATTTCCTGCCCTTTCATGACATCTGAAACTTGCTGCTTCAGCTCACCATATATCAAGCCAGGCTTCTCCCTGGTTATAATAATAGAATCGTAGAGGTGGAAGAGACCCCGAGGGTCATCTAGTCCAACCCCTGCAATGCTGGAATCACAGCTAATGCATCTTTGACAGATGGTCATCCAACCTCTCTTTAAAAACCTCAAATGAAAGAGAGTCCAAACTTTCTGAGGTAGTCTATCTTGAGGCCGAACAGCTCTTACCACCATAAAGTTTTTGCTAATGTTTAAACAGAATCTCCTTTCTTGTCATTAGAATCCATTGGTTCAAATCCTGCCCATCGGAGTAACAGAAAGCAAGCTTGCTCCACCTTCCATGCGGCAGCCCTGCAGATATTTAAAGATGGCCATTGTATCACCTCACAGCTTTCTCAAAGGAACAACAATGCGAATGCCCATCAACTTTCGGCCTCCTGATATTTGGGGGGGGGGCTGAAGACACATCAACCCCTATATATAACTTAAAAGGGGAAGAAATACCCATAGCTGTAACTGAAGAAATACGCTGGGGGGGGGGGGGACTGAAATGACCTTCAAGAAGCTTCGTTCCAGGTACTGTGTGCATGGGATGATTTTGCAAGGCACAGAGAGTGGGAGGTGTCCTTCGTGTCTCCCCACAGTTTCTGTGACCATGAGCTCCAGTGGGAATGGGATCCTCTCATGACATCTTATGGAGAGAAAGACAGAATCATAGAATAATAGAATCATAGACTCATAGAATCATAGAGTTGGAAGAGACCACAAGGGCCATCGAGTCCAACCCCCTGCCAAGCAGGAAACACCATCAGAGCACTCCTGACATATGGTTGTCAAGCCTCTGCTTAAAGACCTCCAAAGAAAGAGACTCCACCACACTCCTTGGCAGCAAATTCCACTGTCAAACAGCTCTTACTGTCAGGAAGTTCTTCCTAATGTTTAGGTGGAATCTTCTTTCTTGTAGTTTGTATCCATTGCTCCGTGTCCGCTTCTCTGGAGCAGCAGAAAACAACCTTTCTCTCTTCTCTATGTGACATCCTTTTATATATTTGAACATGGCTATCATATCACCCCTTAACCTCCTCTTCTCCAGGCTAAACATGCCCAGCTCCCTTAGCCGTTCCTCATAAGGCATCGTTTCCAGGCCTTTGACCATTTTGGTTGCCCTCCTCTGGACACATTCCAGTTTGTCAGTGTCCTTCTTGAACTGTGGTGCCCAGAACTGGACACAGTACTCCAGGTGAGGTCTGACCAGAGCAGAATACAGTGGCACTATAACTTCCCTTGATCTAGATGCTATACTCCTATTGATGCAGCCCAGAAGTTGCCTCTGTAGTCAAAGATTTGGCCTGATTTCATCTAACACCCGTGTCCTGTGTCCATTATTTTGCCACCCTTGCAAGACCACAGTTTGTGCCTGCTTGGGCAAGGGAAATTTTAATAGCTGCACACACACTGCAACTCTGCTCAGATTGCCCTGCTCACAGAGCTGTTTTTCATTTTAAAAAGATTTTCATCAAGGATGACTCATCTGTCTGTGCCTGCATGTAGTGTAACAGTTTGTGAACTGGTAATAAAAATAAAATAAATTAATGCTTTATTTTGCCATCAGGTTGTAAGTGTTATTGTGAAATTTATTAGCAGTGTGATATCCCAGTGTCAAACACAGTCAAGGAAGAAGGCAGGTAGATGTCTGTCCTTGCGGGTTATAAAGGAAAGGAGCTCACTTAAAATGGAATAAATAAAAGCAGGCTCACCTTCTAATCTGCAGACAGCTTCACATGTACTTTTCCAGACCCACAGACCCACTTCCCCTTAGCTTTATTTTTGCCTAGGGACACATCATTATCTCCTTGCCACCAGTTTGCCACATAAAAGAATGAAGCATGGCAGTAAAAGGGGGAGGAAGAGAAAAGAAAAATGTAATTTACTCTATTAGCAGCAGGGGAGTTGGGGGGGGGGAGTGCAAGACTCTTCTGAATTCTCTTCCCCATTAGAGTCAGAAACAGCACCATCAAATCCTGCAGTCTGATTCATAAATGGCAGAAGCATTCTTCCTCACCTTCTTTTTGCTATTATTATTTCACGGTTTTGAGTTTGAGGGTCACACATTTCCGGTCAAGTAATGGAGCAAAAGGGTTTCCTGCAGACCCACACAAGTTATGACCCACCATGGCCTGTAACAAGGCTGGAGGCTCAGCAATAGTGATTTATCCAAAATCAGTGTTCACACTGAAAGTGCTGATTTGGGGGTGAGCCAATGCCTTAGATTTTCCCATTTTTCATGGTTGTTTTTGGAGCTGTTCTACCCTCCCTTTGCTACTGACTTCCCCCTCACTGACAATTCACACCCACCCACCTGCAGGGACAGTAAAGCAATGCCAACAAGCAACACTCCTATTGGATCCCATGACATGGACATGGGAAGGCACAACCAGCGCCGCAAGTGGGGCTGTCCAGACTGGGAAAGCAAACCGGAATGCCTTCTGGGGGGCTGGACCTGAGCTGCTTGTTTGCGCCTTCACTGATGTTTCCATGATGGTTGAGGAGGTGGCAGCCGTGGCCCTGAACCAGACAAAGTGGCAGATTTCTCTTGAAAGGATGGGCTAGGGGTGGGCTCCAGCTGCACTGGAGGGAATGCCAGGATTGGAGGCGAGGCTGGCATAAGAGGGGGCAGAGCAGGGGTTTGGGGGTGGGGCATGCCACTGGGACCTTTCCTGGGATCTGGCTCCTCATCTGTAACTCCACCCTGGGGTGACTCCTCTGTACAGTGGTACCTCGGGTTAAGAACTTAATTCGTTCTGGAGGTCTGTTCTTAACCTGAAACTGTTCTTAACCTGAAGCACCACTTTAGCTAATGGGGCCTCCCGCTGCTGCCGCACCACCGGAGCACAATTTCTGTTCTCATCCTGAAGCAAAGTTCTTAACCCGAGGTACTATTTCTGGGTTAGCAGAGTCTGTAACCTGAAGCGTATGTAACCCAAGGTACCACTGTATCTTCAGACCCTAACACAGCTCATCCCAAACCACTGGGACCCTCACCAGGGTTGTCAGCAAACAACTCCAGTTCTTCCTACCACTTGTCTTGATCCAATCAGCCCCTCCATGATGTCTCCTTGGGATTCATGAGGCAGTACTGGTCAGAGGGCTGGGAGGGGTTGAACTTATCCATGGATACTTGCCTCTCTCACACCAGGAACCCAACCTACCTAGGAACTGGATGTGAGGAATTGTATTGGATGTTTGAGAAGGGGAGGGATTCTGTTGATGCATTCCTCACCCTGCTACCCAACCATAAATTTTACACATCACTTGGGAAGACAGGCAAACTAATATCAGTGCACTGGAAGAAGCAAATATCACCAGTGTTAAAGCAATGATTCTTCAACATCAACTTCATTGGACTGGTCATGTTGTGCGGATGCCTGATGATCGTCTTCCAAAGCAACTACTCAATTCCGAACTTAAAAATGGAAAGCGCAATGCTGGTGGTCAACAAAAGAGGTTTAAAGACTGTCTCAAGGCAAATTTTTAAAAATGTATTAGAAACACTGACAACTGGGAAGCACTGGCCTGCGAGCATGCCAGTTGGAGAACAGCCTTTACCAAAGGCATCATGGGCTTTGAAGACACTCAAACTCAGGACGCAAGGGAGAAACGTGCTAAGAGGAAGGCCCACTTGCCAAATCCACACTGTGATCAACTCCCACCCAGACCAATGTCCCCACTATGGAAGGATGTGTGGATCCAGAATTGGCCTCCATAGTCACTTACAGACTCATTGTTAAAACCGTGTTTATGGAAGACAATCTTACTTGCCTACAAGCGATTGCCAAAGAAGAAGAAGACCAAACCATATCACTGACTGAGGTGACAGAGGTGGTCTCAAGCATGGTGCTGGAGATCCCCAGGAAGGTGGTCCTAGGAGACTTCAACACCCACACCAGGTCTGCCTTCTCTGAGCCAGCTTAGGACCTCATGACCACCATGGCAATGGGGGGACTGTTTTAGTACATCACATATTTCCAGTCACACTCTCGATCTGGTTTTGTTTGGAGACATATTAGAGGTGCTTTGATGGGTTTTTGTTTTGGTGGGGGGCTTAGTTGTCCTAGTCCGATCACTCCCCAGTGAGCTTTGGATTAGCTGCATCTGGTTCCCCCTGAAGGGGGAAGGTTTTGTCCATTATCAGATGGAAACATTCCTTGCTGCATCAAGCCAGTCTCACCATATCAGCAAGATCTGGTATCCCTGGAACTATATTAGGCACAAGGTGACTTCAGTCTTGGTTCTTGGGCTCTCTCAACAGTTAAAGCATAACTAATATATGTTAAGTGATCCTGAATATGCAAAAGCATAACTAATATATGTTAAGTGATCCTGAATATGCAACTCCTATTTAAGGACAAAAGAACTGCTGTGCTGGATGAGAACAAAACCCACTCAACTCATTATTAATTAATTTATTACATTTATATCCCACCTTTCCTCCAAGGAAATATGTGGCATATGTAGTTCTCCTCCCTTCCTCACTTTATCCTCACAACAATCCTCTGATGTAGGTTAGGCAGAGATTGGCCCAAGGTCACCTGGTGAGCTTCATTGATGAGTCAGGGATTAGAATTCTGGTCTTCTGGATTCTAGTCTGACCCTCCAACCACAACACCACGCTGGCTCCCAAGAATTCCAGCAACCATGTTAACTGGTCCACCAGAAATTGGTCCATCAATGAATGGTGGATCTGTTAGATTCAGGACAAACAGGAAGTCCATTTTTGAACTGTGGCATTTGCTACTAGAAGGTGATGTGATGACCACTGCCTTGGATGAGTGGGGGATTTAATGAATTAATTGAGGACAAGTCTTTCAATGGCTGTAGACATGGTTCTAATAGTATCTCTAGATACAGATTATCTCTGCATACAAATTGCTGAGGATCACCAACAGGAGAGTGCTGTCATGCTCATGTCCTGGGCATCTCAGAGGCATCTTGGTGAGTAGGACACTAGACTAAGTGGGTCTTTGATCTGGATCCAGTGGGCTTCTTCCATTGTCCTTTTGTGGTCTACCTTCTAGCCATTGCTGCAGTAAACAAGTGAGAATTTGGCATCCTCTCCACTGGCAAAAATAACCTTGGAAAAGACACATCTCTTTCCTGATAGTATCGTCAGATTCATTTGTAGAATGATAACAGGGGCACCTGTTATCTAAGAGATTCTGAAGAGCGGGGTTATTCCTCACTCACTTGGATTTATGCCTGAGAAACATCTTTTAGGCTTCTTAAGCTCAACATCTAGGAAAATATATCTCTTAATGGAATATATATCCCTGTGGCTTGAAACACATTTGCTACAAATGCTACAGCAACTGAATAGACATTATATACAGATCCAGTTGTTTTATTTCTCACACATTGCTTCATCCCAAAGGTCAGATGATGATGATGATGATAGCTATTTATGCCCCACCACCCAAAAATATGTCATTGTTGTCACACAATTCTATTTTTAAAAAATTAAGAGGTTTTTGATACTTGTTGGTAGATCACAGCCAACTTTAGGTTGGACTGTGCCTGATCTACAGGATGTATGGAGGGTCAAACATCCAAACGAGAAAGAATTCACTCATTTCTTGGACCCAAACCAATCAGCAGGAAGAATGGATGAGATATGGGTCTCAAGTAATCTGGGAAAAAAACACAAAAATTCATCCAAGACTGATCTTGGATCACAATCCAGTCATTTTAGAATTGAGAGAGGGAAGAAGAAGAAGAAGAAGAAGAAGAAGAAGAAGAAGAAAGAGAATTGATGAAAATATTTTGAATGATGAAGAGATATTTTAAAAATCACAAAAGACTTTCAGATATTTTTTTGAAATTAACATAAATCAAGAAACGGACATCAAAGTAGTATGGGATGCTAGTAAAGCGGTTATGAGAGGTTTCTGTATTCAGCAAAATGCCTTCCAGAGGAAAAGAAAAGAAAAGAAAATGGATCAAATTAGAAAGAGATAAGCATAAATGAGAAAGAGCTATCGAAAAATCCAAGAAATAAGACAACAAAACAAAACATCAAAATGTTACAAACTGAATTCTCCAACTTCTTAAATTATGAAATTGAGCAGAACATCAAATTGTTAAAACAAAAGAATTTTGAATTAGCCTGGCAGTTAAAGAAAAAACAGAAAGAAAAGATGATAGGAAAGTTGGTAGAAAAAGGGAAGATAATTGACGAGCCAGAGGAAATAAGTAAAAAAAATAAAATAAACTATTTTAAGGATCTATATCAAGCAGGAAAGGAAGAGGAAGACAAAATAGAAAAAATATTTAAGTCAAAGTAAATTTCCAAAGATTACAAGGGATAAAATTGAATATTTGAACTCATCTATAACAATGATGGAAATTCATCAGGCGATAATTAATGCAAAACCAGGAAAACTGTCTGGACTGGATGGATTGCCCGCAAGTTATTACAAGAAATTGGAAGACTCACTCTCAACACTGCTCAAGAAAGTTATGAACAAGTGTATAACTTGCTGCTGAAATGGAATACACAGGATGAGGAAGTGAAATCAGCAATGATTAAGTGGGCACAAGATGTTGGTCATAATATAATGCTAGCTGACTGGGAACGGTTATGGACCACTGGAATAAAATTTACGGCATGTAATGCCTTAAGAGAGAATATAATGAAAATGATTTACAGATGGTACATGACACCAGTCAAGCTAGCAAAAATTTATCATATGCCTGATAATAAATGTTGGAAATGTAAAGAATCTGAAGGCACCTTTTTTCACCTTTGGTGGACGTGCCCAAGGATTAAGTCCTTCTGGGAGATGATTTATAATGAACTGAAAAAAGTGTTTAAATACACATTTCGGAAGAATCCAGAAGCCTTTCTCCTGGGTATGGTCAACCAACAGGTTCAGGTGAAGGATAGGACATTTTTTATGTACGCCATAACAGCAGCAAGAATACTCATCGCACAGTATTGGAAGACACAAGAACTACCCACGCTGGAAGAATGGCAGATGAAGGTTATCGACTATATGGAATTAGCAGAAATGACTGGCAGAATCAGAGACCAGGGAGAAGAGACGGTGAAGGAAGACTGGAGGAAGTTTAAAGACTATCTACAGAAACACTATAAGATAAAGAATGTTTGATGACATCAGACCGAATTTAAAAGAATATTAGCATAAAAATTTAAGGATTAAGAAAGACCAATGTTTTAAGATATATGGAAATGTAATTATGTTAAGATATTAAGATTAAGTTGAATTAAAGATAAGCCAGAGGGAAAGAATTTACTGTCAGAATATAAGATCTAGAATACAGAGTGGGAAGGTCTGGGGAAGTCGCAGACCCAGGTTAATGTTAAATAATGCAAAGACACAATGATTGTTTTTAACTTTCTTTTATTTTTTTCTTTTACACTGTACTTTATAAATTTGTTGTTGTATTGTCTGTATGTGTTGCTTTTATTTTCTTTTTTGTATTTGTTTGTTTGTATTGTGTGTTTATTGATTGTAAAAATAATAAAATATCATTTAAAAAAAAAGAAAGAAAGTTATGAACAAGATTTTAATGGAAGGGAAACTGCCAGAATCTTGGCAAGAAGCCTTTATAATGTTGATTCCAAAGCAAGGAAAGGATTTTACATCAATGAAAAATTACAGGCCAATATCTCTTTTAAATAATGATTATAAATTATTTGCGGATCTCATGGCAAATAGGTTAAAGAAAATACTAAAAGATGTCATAAATAAAGATCAGGCAGGTTTCCTACCGGTAAGACAAATGAATAACAATATAAGAGCAGTGATTGATATATTAGAATATTTGGAGATGAGATCGGGTAAACAAGAGATACTAATGTTTGTGGAAGCTGAAAAAGCGTTTGACAATGTAGCTTGGAAGTTTATGAAAAGGACTATAGAGACAATGGGCTTAGGGGATATTTTTGGTAGAGGTATAGAAGTGATTTACCAGAATCAAAAAGCCAAATTGATCATAAATAATGAAATATCAGAGAGCTTTAGAAAAATGAAAGCAACCAGACAAAGTTGCCCACTCTCCCCATTATGGTTTATTATGGTTCTTGAAACACTGGCAATGGCATTAAGAACTAACTCAGAAATAAAAGGAATTACACTGGGAAACAAATCTTATAAGCTAAAAGCTTTCGCAGATGACCTTATAAAAGCTACAGAAAACTCACTAGAAAGTATACCATTTTTTCTGGAAAGAATTTATGAATTTGGTCAGGTGGCAGGATGTAAATTGAATATAAATAAAACCATGTTGTTGGCAAAAAAATTATGTGAGATCAAGAAAAGCAAGAATTGCAAACAGTGTCTGGACTGACAATAACTAAAAAAGTCAAATATATGGGAATCTGGTATCCAGCAAAAAATATTAATTTAATTAACAACAATTCTATCAAGACTTGGAAAGAGATAAAAAAAGATTTAGAAATTTGGAATAGCTTGAACTCTTCATTCTGGGGGAGGATTTCAACAATCAAAATGAATGTTCTCCCAAAGATGTTTCTGTTTCAGGCAATTCGGGGGGGGGGGGGCAGGACGCTTCAAGGAATGGCAGAGGGATTTATCAAATTTTATTTGGCAGGGGGGACCCAAAATAAAACAAACTACAGTAGTACCTCGGGTTAAGTACTTAATTAGTTCCGGAGGTCCATTCTTAACCTGAAACTGTTCTTAACCTGAAGCACCACTTGAGCTAATGGGGCCTCCTCCTGCTGCCGTGCAGTCAGAGAACGATTTCTGTTCTTATCCTGAAGCAAAGTTCTTAACCTGAGGTACTATATCTGGGTTAGCAGAATCTATAACCTGAAGCGTCTGCAACCTAAGGTACCACTGTATTAATTGGTATTAAGAATAGAAGGGGACCTTGCACTGCCAGATTTGAAACTTTACAATGAAGCATCCTGCCTATGTTGGATAAAAGAGTGGATAATTCTGCAGAATACAGACTTATTGGATTTGGAGTGATGGGACAATAGTTTTGGATGGCATGCTTATTTAGGCTATGAAAAAGTCAAAGTACAGAGGAGATTTCTGAATCACATAATAAGGAAATCATTATATACAGTGTGGGATAGGTATAAAAATCTACTAGAACAAAAAAAAAAAACACACCTTGGTGGTTATCCCCCCCAGAGGCCATTTCAGTAAAGAGGAAAAATGTGGAGGGGAAACTGGGCAACCTATAAAGAAATATTAGAGGACGAAAACCAATTAAAATTGAGAAAGTTTGAAGAAATCAGACATCATTTCACGGATTGGTTGCAGTACCATCAAATAAATGACATTTTTAAATTTGATAGAAAAAAGGGGTTCACGACAGATGCCTCAAGGCTGGAAAAAGATTTAATACAAAATAAAAGGAAACTATTATCTAAAATTATCTAAACTAGATGCTTGCTAGATTGGGAAGTAAAAGAGGAAGAAGTTAAAGAAGCAATGGTCAAATGGTCAAAGGATTTTGGGCATACCATTCAGATGGCTGCTTGGGAAAAATTATGGACTAAAGATCTAAAGTTTACTGCTTGTTACACATTAAACGAAAACTTCATGAAAACGATTTATAGATGGCACATGTCCCCAGCAAAAATGTACAAAACAAATTCAAACATATGCTGGTGGTGCAAGCAGGCTGAGGGAACAATGTACCAAATGTGGTGGGGTTGTACAAAAAAAGGGATATCATTTATGAGGAATTTAAAAAAAAGTTTAAACAAACACTTGCAGAACAAAAACAAAAACAGAAGCCTTCCTTCTAGACATTTTGACAAAAGATATCTCAAGTGATATGAGAAGGGTATTCCTATATGCAACAACAGCAGCGAGAACGTTGATTGCTAAAGACTGGAAGGGAGAGAAAACTCCAACAAGAGAAGAATGGGAGATAAATCTCTTTGAGTATTTGGTACTTGCAAAGATGACATAAATAATCAGGAATCAAACAAACCAAAAGTTTATAAAGGAGTGGGAGTGCTATAGAGGGTACTTAAAAAACATTGCTCCCAAATAAATCTTTAGTGTGCTTTGACTAATTTTTGCAAATTACATGACAGATGGATAATGCATTTTATACAATATTGATGATTGATAAGGTGAAAAAGGATGCAGTTAAAAAAGGAAGAAAGGACCCGAAGTGAGGTAGATAGAAGTCACTTTCAAGAAGTAGATTATTTATTTATAATTTTAGGTTCTGAAGATATACAGTGTTGAATTTTTTTTTTTTGGGTGTTTTTTCATTATTTTTTTCTTATCTATATTCTATGATGTGTATTCTATGTATTCTATGATGTTTTTGATGATGAATCAAAAATAGTTTTTGATGATGAATGAAATAGTTGTAATATAAAGAGCATTGAAAATAAATAAATGGAATGAAATGAAATGAATTTGCCACACCCTTATTTGCCAGATCAGTAAAGCAGAGGAGACGGCCAAATTTTTGCTTAGTAACGATCTGGCTTCTCCATTTCACAGCACAGAACTACAGGGGTACCTCGGGTTAAGAACTTAATTCATTCTGGAGGTCTGTTGTTAACCTGAAACTGTTCTTAACCTGAAGCACCACTTTAGCTAATGGGGCCTCCTGCTGCTGCTGCCGCACAATTTCTGTTCTCATCCTGAAGCAAAGTTCTTAACCCGAGGTACTATTTCTGGGTTAGTGGAGTCTGTAACCTGAAGTGTCTGTAACCTGAAATACCACTGTATTGAGTTTTCAAGGTCACCTGTGCCAAGCATTTATTGGATCAACTTTGCAAACCTATTTCCAGGCTCTGGCTAAATAATTAAAATACTCATGAGTAGAAAAGTGTGTGTGTGTGAGAGAGAGAGAGAGAGAGAGAGAGAGAGCCCATCCACGAGAGCTGTTGTCAGATATATTGATTGTACAAAGAAAGGACTTTTTTATACCATTAAGTATAACTGGAAGCACTTGAAGCCCAAAGGTTGTTGCATAGTGAAAGCAAAATCTTACACTTGTAAAAATCCAATCATATCTCACTGTCTGAAAAATGCTCCCCTTGATCTTCCTTCATCTATCTTATTAAACTGGATTCAGGACTTCTGTAGGCTTTCAGATCAGGCTGCACCACAAAGGACTTCCATTGAGGGTTGCCAGGTCAGGAGTCTGAGATTTCGGGGCCCAAACTTAAGACTCGGGGGCGGCCCCTGGTGATGTGATGGGAGGTGGGCACCAGAAAGTATATGAAATCAGAGATGGGGGTTAATTGGGAGAGGGAAAGAGGGAGGGGAGGTGGGTTTGCCCACCAAAGTGCACACCAAAGTTTGCCCTAATGTGCAGCTGCCTCCTGCTGGTCTGGAGCTTGCAAGCTACATGCAGGTTCTTATTAAGAAAATAAGTAAATATAAGGCATTTGCACCCATCAGGAGATTCAAGTCCTCCCCCTGCCACCTGGAGGCTGGGCAGCCTCACCTGGAGACTTCCACTTAAGATCCCTGCCACAGGGATGGGGAACCTTTTCAGCATGAGAGCCACATTTCCTTATAGGCAATGTTCTGGGACCACATGCCAATAATGGGTGGGGCAGGATACAAAAGCAGTTGGGTGAAGTTTGTATTTTCCCTTGAAAAACTAAGAGGATTCGAAGGTCATGATAACAGGGATGGTTGGCATGCATATTTGTGGTATGAGAAGGTTAAAGTACTTAGAGCCTTCTTAAATCATGTTGGAAGATCGGTGTACAAGGTATGGGAAAAATATAAACATTTACTGGCACAAATAACAGCATGGTGGCTTTCCCCACTAGAAGCAATATCCTTTAAAAAAAACTGAATATGAGAAATGACTGGGCAACATATTAAGAGCTGTTAATGGAAGTAGAATACCAATTGAAATTGAAGAGGTTTGACCACAAATGTTGTCCCTATTATCAAAAAGGGGAAAAGAGAGGACCCAAATAATTACCGCCCTGTCAGTCTGACATCAATACCAGGGAAGATTCTGGACCAGATCATTAAGCAAACAATCTGTGAGCACCTAGAAAGGAATGCTGTGATCACTAATAGTCAGCATGGATTTCTGAAAAATAAGTCATGTCAGACTAACCTGATCTCGTTTTTTGACAGAATTACAACCCTGGTAGATGAAGGGAATGCAGTGGATGTAGCCCACCTTGATTTCAGCAAGGCATTTGACAAGGTGCCCCATGATATTCTTGTAAAGAAGCTGGTAAAATGCGGCCTTGACTATGCTACCACTCAGTGGATTTGTAACTGGCTGACTGACCGAACCCAAAGGGTGCTCATCAATGGTTCCTCTTCATCCTGGAGAAGAGTGACTAGTGGGGTGCCACAGGGTTCTGTCTTGGGCCCGGTCTTATTCAACATCTTTATCAACAACTTGGATAATGGACTCAAGGGCATCCTGATCAAATTTGCAGATGACACCAAACTGGGAGGGGTGGCTAACACCCCAGAGGACAGGATCACACTTCAAAACGACCTTGACAGATTAGAGAACTGGGCCAAAACAAACAAGATGAATTTTAACAGGGAGAAATGTAAAGTATTGCACTTGGGCAAAAAAAAATGAGAGGCACAAATACAAGATGGGTGACACCTGGCTTGAGAGCAGTACATGTGAAAAGGATCTAGGAGTCTTGGTTGACCACAAACTTGACATGAGCCAACAGTGTGACGTGGCAGGTAAAAAAGCCAATGCAATTCTGGGCTGCATCAATAGGAGTATAGCATCTAGATCAAGGGAAGTTATAGTGCCACTGTATTCTGCTCTGGTCAGACCTCACCTGGAGTACTGTGTCCAGTTCTGGGCACCACAGTTCAAGAAGGACACTGACAAACTGGAACGTGTGCAGAGGAGGGCAACCAAAATGGTCAAAGGCCTGGAAACGATGCCTTATGAGGAACGGCTAAGGGAGCTGGGCATGTTTAGCCTGGAGAAGAGGAGATTAAGGGGTGATATGATAGCCATGTTCAAATATATAAAAGGATGTCACATAGAGGAGGGAGAAAGGTTGTTTTCTGCTGCTCCAGAGAAGCGGACACGGAGCAATGGATCCAAACTACAAGAAAGAAGATGCCACCTAAACATTAGGAAGAACTTCCTGACAGTAAGAGCTGTTTGACAGTGGAATTTGCTGCCAAGGAGTGTGGTGGAGTCTCTTTCTTTGGAGGTCTTTAAGCAGAGGCTTGACAACCATATGTCAGGAGTGCTCTGATGGTGTTTCCTGCTTGGCAGGGGGTTGGACTCGATGGCCCTTGTGGTCTCTTCCAACTCTATGATTCTATGATTCTATGATTCTAGGTTTGAGGACAAACTGACTGGTTACAATATCATCAACTAAATGATATACTCAGTATGGACAAAAATAATGGCGTGTGTTTTAATGAAACCTCTAAATTTGAAAAAGAGCTGTTAGAGAACAAAACAAAATTACTTGCAAAAATGTATAAATTAATACTAAAATGGTATACGAAAGATGAACTATATGAAAATGATGTACCATTGGTATTTAACTCCCAGTAAATTAGCAAAAATGTATAAAAGGGTCAAACATTTGTTGGAAATACAAAGAAAAAGAAAGCACCTTTTATCATATGTGGTGGACATGTAAGGTAGTAAAAGAATTTTGGGAAATGATATATAATGAATTGAAAAAAAAGTTTAAAATAATTTTTTTCTTTAAAAAAGCAAAGCCCCGAAACCTTGTTTTTTAGAAATTCTAGATCCTGAAATCCCAATGGAGCAGAAAAGACTATGTATTTGACCACAGCTGTTATTGGCCCAGAGATGGAAAGAAGATAAAGTCCTGACCAGAGAAGAATGGCAGATTAAGTGTATGGATTATGCTGAAATGGCAAAAATGAACAGAAGAATCAGAAATCAGGAAGACCAAAATTTTAATAAGGAATGGGGGAAAATTATAATTTATCTTAAAAACCATTGTAAACAGTTACAATTGTTAGTAGTTGTAGTTTAATGGTGAATTTTGGATATAATTGTCAGGACAATAATGGATATGTAAAAGATTTTGATTATTATAAAAGATGCAGGAGGAAATGATTAACAATAGGACCCACAAAGGGGAGGACGGAAGTCCAGGAAAGTCTATGGAATCTTTATGTTGTATGTTGGATATGTGATTGTAAAACTTTAATTTTTAAAACCAAATAAATAAATTTATAAAGAAATATGAAGAAGATTCAGCACATCCATCCTTGCCCACCCCCCTCGAAACCTGTTCAGGCAAGCAGGAAGCTCAAGCACATGTCCCAGCCAGGCAAAAGCACCCTGGGATGGGGCAGAGAAGAGACGCTGAGAGCTGGAGCCCAGGAATAGCCAGGGCGGGCTGAGAAGGGGTGTGACCAGGGAAGGGCCTACAGGCCACATGGAGCCCTTGCGCCTGGAGTTCCCAACCCCTCCTCTAACACCTTATTCTTGCAAAGCGCTTTGAGGATATTACACCGATCCTGATCCAAATGCAGTGGCTGCCAATTAGTTTCCGGGCCCAATTCTGTTATGTACTGAGCTTAATCCTAGAACAATAGGATCCAGAACGCAGCAGTCTGATTGGAGGAAATGAATCCGCAACCTGATTGGCCTACAGGAGCAGCCCAGAATTAGCCAATCACGGGGACGAGCTCATTGTGTAAATTATGTATATATAGCTAGATGTTTTGGGGAAAGCTTCATTCATTGCTACTATGAGCTGAATAAAGCTGAATAAAGAGCATGAAATTCACACTCGACTCCGAGTATATTTCACTGGCGATGAGGATGGGATCCCGCTGAGCTGACTGCCATGCACAGCACCGCAGCACTGCCACCTGCCACACCGCTGCCTCACACCGTGTAGCCAGGTTTCAGCTCCGGAACACAAGGAACTCAGAATGGCAAATTACAGCAGCTTCTCGCCGTTCAACGCAGCATCAGGAGACTGGGATAGGTACGCCACCCGTTTCAACTTCTTCCTAGAAGCTAGAGAAGTCACCAACAACACCAAGAAGAGGGCATCATTCTTCAGCGTCTGTGGAGAGGGCACATTTGAAATCGCCTGGGCAATTTGAAATTGCACCTGAAGACGTTGCTACTGTTTCTTACAAAACAATAATGGAATGACTGAAGGGGCACTTCTCACTGCAGCCCTCAGTGGTGGCTCGTCAAAATGCCTTCTATGCAAAGCGGCAAGCCCCCGGGCAAATCGTCATCTCATCTGTCCTCCCAGTTGAACGACGGGGCCCAGGGAGAGAGAGGAAAATAGTGGAAGTAAACAGCTGGCTTCGCAAATGGTGTAAACAGGAACGGTTTGGATTCTTAGATCACGGACTGCAGTTTCTTGAGGATGGACTTCTGGCAAGCGATGGGCTGCACCTCACAACGGTTGGGAGGAATGTTTTTGCCAAAAAACTAAGAAACCTCATCAGGAGGGCTTTAAACTGACTAATGCGGGGGAGGGAGACAGTGCTCCTGAAGGTAGGAGTCTATTAATTGATGAAGATGATCATCCAAATGTCATAGACCAAATGGAGCAAACAGCAAGCAGACCTAGTGGTGGGAGGAAAAAATCCTTAAATAAGAGACACGGGGGAATGACTAATGGACTTCAATGTCTGTACACTAATGCACAAAGCATGGGAAATAAACAAGATGAGCTTGAGCTCTTGGTACAGCAAACTAAATATGACATAATAGGCATCACTGAAACCTGGTGGGATAAGTCCCACGATTGGAATGTAAAAATGGAGGGATACAATCTATTTCAGAGAAACAGACCAGACAAGAAAGGAGGAGGAGTGGCGTTATATGTCAGGGATGTGTATACCTGTGAAGAGATCCAAGATTTAGAACCTCAAAGCCAAAGTGAGAGCATTTGGGTCAAAATTAAGGGAGAGAAGAATAATAGTGACCTCATTGTGGGAGTTTACTATAGATCCCCAAGCCAAACAGAGGACATGGATGATGCCTTCATGGAACAGATGGCCAAGCATGCAAAAGGAAGGGAGATAGTAGTAATGGGAGACTTCAATTACCCAGATATATGTTGGATGTCAAACTCAGCCAAGAGCATAAGGTCAAAGAGATTCCTCACTGGCCTTGCAGACAACTTCATTGTCCAGAAAGTGGGAGAAGCAACAAGAGGAACAGCCATTTTAGATCTGGTCCTAACCAATGTCGATGACCTGGTTAATGGGGTAGAAGTGGAAGGATCATTAGGCGCAAGTGATCATGCTCTTCTGAAGTTTACTATACAACGGAAAGGAGCAGCCAAGCATACTAGGACTCAATTTCTTGACTTTAAGAAAGCCGACTTCATAAAACTTAGGGAAGTGCTGGGTGAGATCCCATGGACAGTAATACTAAAAGGAAAGGGAGTTCATGATGGCTGGGAGTTTGTTAAGAGGGAGATAGTAAAAGCACAACTTCAGGCAATACCAATGAGACGGAAACATGGAAGGTGCCTAAAGAAGCCAGGGTGGCTATCTAAAGAACTTTTAACTGAGTTAAGATTAAAAAAGGATGTGTACAAAAAATGGAAAAGGGGGGAAACCACCAAAGAGGAATTCAAACAAATAGCCAGCACGTGTAGACACAAAGTCAGAAAAGCTAAAGCACAAAATGAACTCAGGCTTGCTAGAGAGGTTAAAAGCAACAAAAAAGGCTTCTATGGGTATGTTCGTAGCAAAAGGAAGAACAAAGAAACAGTGGGGTCACTCAGAGGAGAAGATGGTGAAATGCAAACAGGGGACACAGAAAGGGCTGAACTCCTCAATGCCTTCTTTGCCTCAGTCTTCTCCGATAAAGAAAACAATGCCCGACCTGAAGAATTTGGAGGAAATGATTCAGCAGAGGAAACACAGCCCAGAATAACTAAGGAGATAGTACAAGAATACTTGGCTAGTTTAGATGTATTCAAGTCTCCAGGGCCAGATGAACTGCATCCAAGAGTATTAAAAGAACTGGCAGATGTGATCTCAGAACCACTGGCAGTCATCTTTGAGAATTCCTGGAGAACAGGCGAAGTCCCGGCAGACTGGAGGAGGGCAAATGTTGTCCCTATTTTCAAAAAGGGGAAAAGAGAGGACCCAAATAATTACCGCCCAGTCAGTCTAACATCAATACCAGGGAAGATTCTGGAGCAGATCATTAAGCAAACAATCTGTGAGCACCTAGAAAGGAATGCTGTGATCACCAATAGTCAGCATGGATTTCTGAAAAATAAGTCATGTCAGACTAACCTGATCTCATTTTTTGACAGAATTACAAGCCTGGTAGATGAAGGGAACGCAGTGGATGTAGTCTACCTTGATTTCAGCAAGGCATTTGACAAGGTGCCCCATGATATTCTTGTAAAGAAGCTGGTAAAATGCGGTCTTGACTATGCTACCACTCAGTGGATTTGTAACTGGCTGACTGACCGGACCCAAAGGGTGCTCATCAATGGTTCCTCTTCATCCTGGAGAAGAGTGACTAGTGGGGTGCCACAGGGTTCTGTCTTGGGCCCGGTCTTATTCAACATCTTTATCAACGACTTGGATGATGGACTCAAGGGCATCCTGATCAAATTTGCAGATGACACCAAACTGGGAGGGGTGGCTAACACCCCAGAAGACAGGATCACACTTCAAAACGACCTTGACAGATTAGAGAACTGGGCCAAAACAAACAAGATGAATTTTAACAGGGAGAAATGTAAAGTATTGCACTTGGGCAAAAAAAATGAGAGGCACAAATACAAGATGGGTGACACCTGGCTTGAGAGCAGTACATGTGAAAAGGATCTAGGAGTCTTGGTTGACCACAAACTTAACATGAGCCAACAGTGTGACGCGGCAGCTAAAAAAGCCAATGCAATTCTGGGCTGCATCAATAGGAGTATAGCATCTAGATCAAGGGAAGTTATAGTGCCACTGTATTCTGCTCTGGTCAGACCTCACCTGGAGTACTGTGTCCAGTTCTGGGCACCACAGTTCAAGAAGGACACTGACAAACTAGAACGTGTACAGAGGAGGGCAACCAAAATGGTCAAAGGCCTGGAAACAATGCCTTATGAGGATCGGCTAAGGGAGCTGGGCATGTTTAGCCTGGAGAAGAGGAGGTTAAGGGGTGATATGATAGCCATGTTCAAATATATAAAAGGATGTCACATAGAGGAGGGAGAAAGGTTGTTTTCTGCTGCTCCAGAGAAGCGGACACGGAGCAATGGATCCAAACTACAAGAAAGAAGATGCCACCTAAACATTAGGAAGAACTTCCTGACAGTAAGAGCTGTTTGACAGTGGAATTTGCTGCCAAGGAGTGTGGTGGAGTCTCTTTCTTTGGAGGTCTTTAAGCAGAGGCTTGACAACCATATGTCAGGAGTGCTCTGATGGTGTTTCCTGCTTGGCAGGGGGTTGGACTCGATGGCCCTTGTGGTCTCTTCCAACTCTATGATTCTATGATTCTATGATTCTAGGTTTGAGGACAAACTGACTGGTTACAATATCATCAACTAAATGATATACTCAGTATGGACAAAAATAATGGCGTGTGTTTTAATGAAACCTCTAAATTTGAAAAAGAGCTGTTAGAGAACAAAACAAAATTACTTGCAAAAATGTATAAATTAATACTAAAATGGTATACGAAAGATGAACTATATGAAAATGATGTACCATTGGTATTTAACTCCCAGTAAATTAGCAAAAATGTATAAAAGGGTCAAACATTTGTTGGAAATACAAAGAAAAAGAAAGCACCTTTTATCATATGTGGTGGACATGTAAGGTAGTAAAAGAATTTTGGGAAATGATATATAATGAATTGAAAAAAAAGTTTAAAATAATTTTTTTCTTTAAAAAAGCAAAGCCCCGAAACCTTGTTTTTTAGAAATTCTAGATCCTGAAATCCCAATGGAGCAGAAAAGACTATGTATTTGACCACAGCTGTTATTGGCCCAGAGATGGAAAGAAGATAAAGTCCTGACCAGAGAAGAATGGCAGATTAAGTGTATGGATTATGCTGAAATGGCAAAAATGAACAGAAGAATCAGAAATCAGGAAGACCAAAATTTTAATAAGGAATGGGGGAAAATTATAATTTATCTTAAAAACCATTGTAAACAGTTACAATTGTTAGTAGTTGTAGTTTAATGGTGAATTTTGGATATAATTGTCAGGACAATAATGGATATGTAAAAGATTTTGATTATTATAAAAGATGCAGGAGGAAATGATTAACAATAGGACCCACAAAGGGGAGGACGGAAGTCCAGGAAAGTCTATGGAATCTTTATGTTGTATGTTGGATATGTGATTGTAAAACTTTAATTTTTAAAACCAAATAAATAAATTTATAAAGAAATATGAAGAAGATTCAGCACATCCATCCTTGCCCACCCCCCTCGAAACCTGTTCAGGCAAGCAGGAAGCTCAAGCACATGTCCCAGCCAGGCAAAAGCACCCTGGGATGGGGCAGAGAAGAGACGCTGAGAGCTGGAGCCCAGGAATAGCCAGGGCGGGCTGAGAAGGGGTGTGACCAGGGAAGGGCCTACAGGCCACATGGAGCCCTTGCGCCTGGAGTTCCCAACCCCTCCTCTAACACCTTATTCTTGCAAAGCGCTTTGAGGATATTACACCGATCCTGATCCAAATGCAGTGGCTGCCAATTAGTTTCCGGGCCCAATTCTGTTATGTACTGAGCTTAATCCTAGAACAATAGGATCCAGAACGCAGCAGTCTGATTGGAGGAAATGAATCCGCAACCTGATTGGCCTACAGGAGCAGCCCAGAATTAGCCAATCACGGGGACGAGCTCATTGTGTAAATTATGTATATATAGCTAGATGTTTTGGGGAAAGCTTCATTCATTGCTACTATGAGCTGAATAAAGCTGAATAAAGAGCATGAAATTCACACTCGACTCCGAGTATATTTCACTGGCGATGAGGATGGGATCCCGCTGAGCTGACTGCCATGCACAGCACCGCAGCACTGCCACCTGCCACACCGCTGCCTCACACCGTGTAGCCAGGTTTCAGCTCCGGAACACAAGGAACTCAGAATGGCAAATTACAGCAGCTTCTCGCCGTTCAACGCAGCATCAGGAGACTGGGATAGGTACGCCACCCGTTTCAACTTCTTCCTAGAAGCTAGAGAAGTCACCAACAACACCAAGAAGAGGGCATCATTCTTCAGCGTCTGTGGAGAGGGCACATTTGAAATCGCCTGGGCAATTTGAAATTGCACCTGAAGACGTTGCTACTGTTTCTTACAAAACAATAATGGAATGACTGAAGGGGCACTTCTCACTGCAGCCCTCAGTGGTGGCTCGTCAAAATGCCTTCTATGCAAAGCGGCAAGCCCCCGGGCAAATCGTCATCTCATCTGTCCTCCCAGTTGAACGACGGGGCCCAGGGAGAGAGAGGAAAATAGTGGAAGTAAACAGCTGGCTTCGCAAATGGTGTAAACAGGAACGGTTTGGATTCTTAGATCACGGACTGCAGTTTCTTGAGGATGGACTTCTGGCAAGCGATGGGCTGCACCTCACAACGGTTGGGAGGAATGTTTTTGCCAAAAAACTAAGAAACCTCATCAGGAGGGCTTTAAACTGACTAATGCGGGGGAGGGAGACAGTGCTCCTGAAGGTAGGAGTCTATTAATTGATGAAGATGATCATCCAAATGTCATAGACCAAATGGAGCAAACAGCAAGCAGACCTAGTGGTGGGAGGAAAAAATCCTTAAATAAGAGACACGGGGGAATGACTAATGGACTTCAATGTCTGTACACTAATGCACAAAGCATGGGAAATAAACAAGATGAGCTTGAGCTCTTGGTACAGCAAACTAAATATGACATAATAGGCATCACTGAAACCTGGTGGGATAAGTCCCACGATTGGAATGTAAAAATGGAGGGATACAATCTATTTCAGAGAAACAGACCAGACAAGAAAGGAGGAGGAGTGGCGTTATATGTCAGGGATGTGTATACCTGTGAAGAGATCCAAGATTTAGAACCTCAAAGCCAAAGTGAGAGCATTTGGGTCAAAATTAAGGGAGAGAAGAATAATAGTGACCTCATTGTGGGAGTTTACTATAGATCCCCAAGCCAAACAGAGGACATGGATGATGCCTTCATGGAACAGATGGCCAAGCATGCAAAAGGAAGGGAGATAGTAGTAATGGGAGACTTCAATTACCCAGATATATGTTGGATGTCAAACTCAGCCAAGAGCATAAGGTCAAAGAGATTCCTCACTGGCCTTGCAGACAACTTCATTGTCCAGAAAGTGGGAGAAGCAACAAGAGGAACAGCCATTTTAGATCTGGTCCTAACCAATGTCGATGACCTGGTTAATGGGGTAGAAGTGGAAGGATCATTAGGCGCAAGTGATCATGCTCTTCTGAAGTTTACTATACAACGGAAAGGAGCAGCCAAGCATACTAGGACTCAATTTCTTGACTTTAAGAAAGCCGACTTCATAAAACTTAGGGAAGTGCTGGGTGAGATCCCATGGACAGTAATACTAAAAGGAAAGGGAGTTCATGATGGCTGGGAGTTTGTTAAGAGGGAGATAGTAAAAGCACAACTTCAGGCAATACCAATGAGACGGAAACATGGAAGGTGCCTAAAGAAGCCAGGGTGGCTATCTAAAGAACTTTTAACTGAGTTAAGATTAAAAAAGGATGTGTACAAAAAATGGAAAAGGGGGGAAACCACCAAAGAGGAATTCAAACAAATAGCCAGCACGTGTAGACACAAAGTCAGAAAAGCTAAAGCACAAAATGAACTCAGGCTTGCTAGAGAGGTTAAAAGCAACAAAAAAGGCTTCTATGGGTATGTTCGTAGCAAAAGGAAGAACAAAGAAACAGTGGGGTCACTCAGAGGAGAAGATGGTGAAATGCAAACAGGGGACACAGAAAGGGCTGAACTCCTCAATGCCTTCTTTGCCTCAGTCTTCTCCGATAAAGAAAACAATGCCCGACCTGAAGAATTTGGAGGAAATGATTCAGCAGAGGAAACACAGCCCAGAATAACTAAGGAGATAGTACAAGAATACTTGGCTAGTTTAGATGTATTCAAGTCTCCAGGGCCAGATGAACTGCATCCAAGAGTATTAAAAGAACTGGCAGATGTGATCTCAGAACCACTGGCAGTCATCTTTGAGAATTCCTGGAGAACAGGCGAAGTCCCGGCAGACTGGAGGAGGGCAAATGTTGTCCCTATTTTCAAAAAGGGGAAAAGAGAGGACCCAAATAATTACCGCCCAGTCAGTCTAACATCAATACCAGGGAAGATTCTGGAGCAGATCATTAAGCAAACAATCTGTGAGCACCTAGAAAGGAATGCTGTGATCACCAATAGTCAGCATGGATTTCTGAAAAATAAGTCATGTCAGACTAACCTGATCTCATTTTTTGACAGAATTACAAGCCTGGTAGATGAAGGGAACGCAGTGGATGTAGTCTACCTTGATTTCAGCAAGGCATTTGACAAGGTGCCCCATGATATTCTTGTAAAGAAGCTGGTAAAATGCGGTCTTGACTATGCTACCACTCAGTGGATTTGTAACTGGCTGACTGACCGGACCCAAAGGGTGCTCATCAATGGTTCCTCTTCATCCTGGAGAAGAGTGACTAGTGGGGTGCCACAGGGTTCTGTCTTGGGCCCGGTCTTATTCAACATCTTTATCAACGACTTGGATGATGGACTCAAGGGCATCCTGATCAAATTTGCAGATGACACCAAACTGGGAGGGGTGGCTAACACCCCAGAAGACAGGATCACACTTCAAAACGACCTTGACAGATTAGAGAACTGGGCCAAAACAAACAAGATGAATTTTAACAGGGAGAAATGTAAAGTATTGCACTTGGGCAAAAAAAATGAGAGGCACAAATACAAGATGGGTGACACCTGGCTTGAGAGCAGTACATGTGAAAAGGATCTAGGAGTCTTGGTTGACCACAAACTTAACATGAGCCAACAGTGTGACGCGGCAGCTAAAAAAGCCAATGCAATTCTGGGCTGCATCAATAGGAGTATAGCATCTAGATCAAGGGAAGTTATAGTGCCACTGTATTCTGCTCTGGTCAGACCTCACCTGGAGTACTGTGTCCAGTTCTGGGCACCACAGTTCAAGAAGGACACTGACAAACTAGAACGTGTACAGAGGAGGGCAACCAAAATGGTCAAAGGCCTGGAAACAATGCCTTATGAGGATCGGCTAAGGGAGCTGGGCATGTTTAGCCTGGAGAAGAGGAGGTTAAGGGGTGATATGATAGCCATGTTCAAATATATAAAAGGATGTCACATAGAGGAGGGAGAAAGGTTGTTTTCTGCTGCTCCAGAGAAGCGGACACGGAGCAATGGATACAAACTACAAGAAAGAAGATTCCACCTAAACATTAGGAAGAACTTCCTGACAGTAAGAGCTGTTCGACAGTGGAATTTGCTGCCAAGGAGTGTGGTGGAGTCTCCTTCTTTGGAGGTCTTTAAGCAGAGGCTTGACAACCATATGTCAGGAGTGCTCTGATGGTGTTTCCTGCTTGGCAGGGGGTTGGACTCGATGACCCTTGTGGTCTCTTCCAACTCTATGATTCTATGATTCTATGATTCTATGATTCTATGAAATCATAATCCACACCCAGTCCAGGACCTGGGAGATGACCCTATCTTTTGTGGAATGGTGCGCAACTTCTTGTGCCTGAATGGGGCGGTCAGGAAGCAGTTCCAGGTTCATAACCTCTTGTTCAGGCACAAGAAGTTGCGCACCATTCCACAAAAGATAGGGTCATCTCCCAGGTCCTGGACTGGGTGTGGAGGGGATGGCCCAGCAGTAGCCCCAGGCCAGAATTCGCTGGCTACACAACCCGCAAACATGAACTGTCGGCCCACAAGGGGTGCCTGTTATGGGGAAGCAGGGTCATCGTTCCCCAGCCCCTCTGCAAAAGGGTCCTACACGAGACACACCCAGGGGTAGTGAGAATGAAGGCCCTTGCCAGGAGTTATGTGTGGTGGCTGGGGATCGACTGAGAGATAGAGGCCTGGGTCAAACATTGCCAGACCTGCCAAGAATCCTGCCTGGAGCCCCCAAGGGCCCTAGTCCACTCCTGGGAGTCCGCCCGAGCACCATGGTCACACCTGCATGTGGATTTCGTTGGCCCCTTCCAGAGAAAAACATTCTTCATAGGGGTGGACTCCTACACCAAATGGCTGGAGGTCACACTGGTACCGTCCACTTCTATGGCCACAGCCATCGGGGTACTAGGTAGGCTGTTTGGAACCCATGGGCTCCCTGACACCCTCGTCTCGGACAACAAAACTGCATTTATGTCAGAAGAATTCCAGACCTTCACAGCGCAGAACACCATCAGCCACATCCGCTCGGCACCATTCCACTCTGCAACCAATGGCCAAGCAGAGCGCATGGTGCGGACCACCAAGGACACCCTCCACTGTATGACACAAGGGGACTGGGAGTACTGCCTCGCTGCATTCCTTCTAGCACAGCACAGCACCCCCAGCACAACGACTGGCCAGAGCCCAGCTGAACTACTACTGGACCAGTGCCTCGCAGTTAGACTGGACCGCCTTCACCCTGACAGAGCTCAGGATGAGGAAATGGCGGGGAATGGCAGAAACCCCCGGACCTTCGTGACCCAGGACCCAGTGTATGCAAAGAATTTTGAGGCAGGCCCGGCATGGGTACCTGCCACAGTCACCAGGGTGACTGGTCCCGTGTCGTACAAGGTGCTAACTGAGAGGGGGCAATGCTGGCACCGCCACTGCGACCAGATATGACGATTCCCAGGAGAAAACCAGGAGGAGGGTGGGACAGAGGGGTCCCAAGGGGACCGCTGGGCAGTGAGGCCATCGAGCAGGAGGGGTGGGCAGGGGAGGCAGAATCAGTAAGTACAAAGGGGACACCGGAAACAGAGCCGTGACCGAGCAGGCCGGTTGCACCAGACCAAACAGCCCTGTCATAGCCAGCAGCCTTGGAACACAAGCCAGAACCAGAACCCCTGACCAAGGAACACCCCAGGCCGCAACGCATACGTAGGCGCCGGCGTACCTTGAGGACTACAAATGAATGCAACCTCCCAGCAGGACTGGAACTTAGAGGGGAGGGGTGTTATGTACTGAGCTGAATCCTAGAACAATAGGATCCAGAAGGCAGCAGTCTGATTGGTCCACAGGAGCCACCCAATCCAGCTCCAGATGGAAGTGAATCAGTAACCTGATAGGCCTACAGGAGCAGCCCGGAATTAGCCAATCATTGTGCAAGTAATGTATATATAGCTAGATGTTTTGGGGGAAAGCTTCATTCATTGCTACTATGAGCTGAATAAAGAGCTCATCGACTCTGAGTATATTTCAAATTCAAAGTGCTGTTTTTCACCTAAAGGTAAAGGGACCCCTGACCGTTAAGTCCTGTTTCGAATGACTCTGGGGTTATGATACTCATCTCACTTTACTGGCCAAGGGAGCCGATGTTTGTCCGCAGACAGTTTTTCTGGGTCATGTGACCAGCATGACTAAGCTGCTTCTGGCGAAACCAGAGCAGCGCATGGAAAACCTTAAATGGCTAAGGACAGCAATACCTCCAGGGCCACATCTTTCCATGTGAACCTGCCCAGACCTTGAGATCATCTTCTGAGGCCCTTTTTTGTGTGCCTCCTCCTTGAGAGGTCCGGAGGTTGGCAACACGAGAATGGGCCTTTTCTGCATTGGCTCCCCACTTGTGGAATGCTCTCCCCAGGGAAGTTCACCAGACGCCTTCATTAGGTGGCAGGCAAAAATGTTCGTTTTTAAGCAGGCCTTTGGTTGATTAACATTCAATGCCCTTTTAAAATGTGTTGGGGGTTATTGGCTCATTCTTGTTTTTGTTTTTATTATGTATTTTATGCTTTTATATTGTGATTTTAATGTTGTGAACTGCCCTGAGACCTGTGAGTATAGGGTGGAATAAATAATAATAATAATAATAATAATATTGCTTTAGGGTCTGTTTAGCATGCAAAGCCTTAGCTAGATTTGTTCATTAATTCATTAAAATTTTCCTCTCTATACACAAGCACACACACATTTAAAACAGACAAGACAGCTCATGACAGATACATAGGAAATAAATCCATGAAAAAACCAGCAGCACAGAATTAAAATAACAAAAAAGGGTTTCCTTCATCAGCCTCCTAAAGTGGCACCGTCCTGCTGCTGCTGAAAACCCCTAGGTGTTATTCCTGGGGCAATGGGTCCTGTATTCACAAGTCCCCCCATTTTCCTGTCAAAGTGATAGACCAGCAGGGAAGGGTCCAGATCTCTCTCTGTGTGTCCCTACAACCAGTATACATCTGTCGGGATGGGAGTTTATTTACTCCCAGCACTCATGTGGTCGCTGACCTTTCTGCCAAGATTCATCCAGCCTGTCTCTTGCTTCCAGTTCTTTTCCATTTTATGATGTGAGCAGCCTTCACTGAAAGCACATAGATAACTTCAAGGAGCATCAACTCGGATGAGTTACTGACTGAGCTAAAGAACCACAACCTCGAAGGGAAAGGCTCTTTGTTTCATTATCCATCTTTCTTTTCTAAAGTCATCTCATCTCTTCAAAGGCTGCATTTTGAACAATAGGAGGAAGGCGAGGGGAAAGGAAAGTTGTTCAAGAGAATTGCTCCATCACAACTGGTGACTTATTCAGGATCCTTCAGCTATAGATCAGAATGCTTCATGGTGAATTATGGCAGGTGGGCATCTATTTCTCCTCTTTATTGTGTGTGTGGTGGCAGGAGCAGTTTATCTTCAAAGACATTCTTCTTTCGAGCTGTTCCTTGGAGCCCTTCATAAATATTATCCAAATTTTGCTGGTAGCAGCAGGGCTTGTTGTCCAAGAGTTCAAAACATACCATCTCAGCCAGCAGCAGCCTGATTGAAGGAGCATTGTGGGACAGCTCATGGTGCACGGGGGTGGGGGGGTAGGCATCCCAAACTTCTGTTGACTGGTTGCTCCAATGACTTAACACCATAAATTCATCTGAAATAAATTTTGAAACAAATTTTATGTACCATTCCTGAGGAACTTTGAGGAAAGCAGCATTTCAAGAAGACTACAAAAAACACCCCCTAAGTAGCTTTGCTTGGCAGTGGCCTTATCCCAGAACATCCAGCTGAGTAGTTTGAAAACTTTTGTAGATCACTACCTCCTTGGTTCCTATAAAAAGCATTATTCAGAACTGTGATTTGTATGACTCACCAAGGAATATAATAACACTTTAAATTCAAAACAGTAACAATTAATTGCACGTTATTATTTCCCCAACCTAGCAGTTCGAAAGCACCCCCGGGTGCAAGTAGATAAATAGGGACCGCTTACTAGTGGGAAGGTGAACGGCGTTTCCGTGTGCGGCGCTGGCTCGCCAGATGCAGCTTGTCACGCTGCCACGTGACCCAGAAGTGTCTTTGGACAGCGCTGGCCCCCGGCCTCATAAGCGAGATGGGCGCACAACCCCAGAGTCGGACACGACTGGCCCGTACAGGCAGGGGTACCTTTACCTTTTTTTTTACTTCCCCAGGGGCAGTACTTTGGGAACCACTGATCTAGTCGTAGTTGTGTTCAGTCATAGGGAATATTGGATTGATTTTCCTGATTCTGTGTTCCAGTGTTCCTTTCGCACTGCAGTACCTTTTGCATTATGGAGCTGTGGCTTTTTCACAATATACTGGTATGTTGTGCTAAGTTTCATTCTCGCCAGTGAGTGTGGTGTGACACAACAAATTCCAGTAGAGACCATTACTACTCCCTGGCCCTTTCTGCAGATGCGTGCTTCTGTTCCACCAGGATTCCCCCATGAAATGGTGTGGGAAAGAACTGCCTGCCAGGACCCACCCCCCCCCAAATCCCATCACTTTACTTCTGTAAATTTCTGGTTTAATAGGTTTGCAAACAGATTATTTCTGGAACCAGCTGGCACAGAGGTGAGTGCTAAATTTCCACTATATTCTTCTGGATTTCTAGAAGGGGTTTTTATGTTGTCTGAAAGGTCAAATCTAGTGCGGAAATTTACAGTTAGGGAGACATTGGAGAAACAGATTAAACTGCTGTGTGAATGCGGTTGTACTGTTTGTATATCCTGGCTGACCTGCCCATATTGAACTGACATGGGTTGCCAGACCTCAGATGATAAGGTATTTCAGGGACAAGTGGCCACTGTGGAGAGGCAGAGCAGGCCCTGTCATCAGGCAGAGCGAGGCTTCACGTGGTGGATGGCAAGGCTCCTTCAAATCTTATGGAAAATGTATCTTTGGTTGTTCTGAGTTCAGTTGTGGAGAGCTTTGGACCTGCTCCAGCCGTGGACAGGATCGGATTTAGGTTTGATGAGGCCTTAAGCTATTGAAGGTAATGGGGCCCTTTATATGTCCAACTGTCCTTTGTCAACAACAAATTGTCGCTGTTTTTGTGTGTTGAATATATACTATATGGTAATTTGTGGACCTAATATGTATCTAAAGCCATTTGCCATTGTTGCTGTATGTAGGTTTTATTTTATTTGTTTTTTATCTTATATTTTTGAAATGTACATCCAGGTTTTTTTCCTTTAATTTTTTTTGAGGGGTCCCCAAGCGAGTGGAGCCATAAGCTATAGCTTGTTTAGCTTATACGTAAATCTGGCACTGGCTGTGGAGTAATGAAATCTGCTGATTTATGGAAGCTTCCAAAAGCAGTGATGTCCATGAGGCAGTGCAGGAGGAGTGGCCCAGGCCTCCTCCAGGAAGCTCCAGGGGGAAAACAAGATGGTTCTTCCCAAGACTTCTGTGGCTCCTTGTGGATGAGCATGTTTAACCCAAGACGTTGGAGCCATTAAATTATTAAAAGCCATTCAGAGGTACCATCTCTTTGTCTCCCATCAATAATGCAAATAAAAAGAGACGTTCCATTGATTAAATGACAAGTTCCCCTACAGGCTTGAAGGAATTTTGCCAAACATGGGCCAATAAAACATCCATGGGCTGGAAGGAGAACTGTGGTCTTCCTGAAAAATGGAAAGACCCAGTCAAAATGCTGCTTTCACAGAAGGCGTTTAAATAATCAGGAGAGATTCATGGTGCACATGCTGGTGAGTAATGACTTTTTCTTCTTATTCTTCTTAAAAATGATTGACAATGCAAAGAAAAATATGACCAGACATTAGTCAGGTGTGTTCTCTTTATTCACTGCCTCTTCTTTTGGAAAGGTAAAGATGGAAAGGTCATAGAATCATAGTGTTGGAAGAGACCACAAGGGTCATCGAGTCCAACCCCCTGCCAAGCAGGAAACACCATCAGAGCACTCCTGACATATAGTTGTCAAGCCTCTGCTTAAAGACCTCCAAAGAAGGAGACTCCACCACACTCCTTGGCAGCAAATTCCACTGTCGAACAGCTCTTACTGTCAGGAGCTTTTGGAAAGGTCTTCTGGTCAGACTCCTGACTCAGGAACAGCCAGCGGAGGGGGGGCATGGTCACCTAGCTTCTCAGCCTAACCTACCTCACAGGACTGTTGTGGGGAATAAATGGGGGGGGGAAACCAAGGATAAAAAGGGTAGGATATAAATGCCATAAATAAATAATAAGTGTTGTCTGGGGTCAAAATCCTATCTTGCCATAAAGTGGAAATCTCCTTTGGGTAGAAAATACATTTGAGGCTTGTCAGGGAACTGCCATCAGTGCCGGAGGGAGAGAGCAAAATCCAGAGGGATTCCAGAGAGCGTCACGGGATTGGGAGAGGCAGCCCATCTTCTGGGGAAGAGAATCAGCGTAGCACCAGTGGAGAAGGGGGGCAGATGGGGGAAGCGGCGAGACGGTCCCATGACTCCTTGCCGGGGACCAGCGGGGAGAGTAGGGGTCCTCCGCTGCCTACGCCCTCCTTGCGCAGAAGGCTTTCGCATAGAGAGAGTAGGAGAAGACTAGGCGTCAAAGAGCTTCTTTGCTGGAAGAAGTTTAAGAAACGCCCACTGAGGGATTCTGCCAGCGATTGAGTCAGCCACGGGTGAGTGGCTGTCCGGACAGGAAAGGTTCACTCAGGCAACCCAGCCAGGCTTATGCACAAGCAACCCCTAGAATCCGTCAGTCCCTGACGTTGCTTGTGCGCAGCCCCGGAGAGGCAGCACGATGAGCCAAACAGGGCCGGCCGGAGAGACAGAGCAAGAAGCCATGGTGCGAGGTCTGGTCGAGAGGAACCGAGACCTGGAGGCGCATGTCGCTACCCTGTCTGCGCGGCTGGAGGAGAGATGGGCTCAGGATACACAGGTCAGAGCCACCCCAATAGGGAGGAAGGTCCCAGGGCTGGTACACATGTTTGGTGGAAAACCCCAAGACTACAATGCCTTCCGAACGGAAATTCAGTACGCTTTGGAATTGCAGAAAAATGACTTTGCGGATGACAGGGAGAGGGTGGCTTACATTGTTGGAAATCTGCAGGATGGGGCGCGCGAATGGATCAGGCCCCTAATGGCGACGCAGAATGATGCATTGAAAGATCTTAAGAAATTCTACCAGGGAATGGACTTGATGTTCTCCAGCGAGGTGGAGCAAAGCGTGACATGGAGGGAGCTGATGGGGTGCAAGCAAGGGAGCTTGTCCGTCAGAAACTACTGGTCGCATTTTGCGATGTTAGTCCACAAGCTTGGGTGGGATCTGGACTCTGAACCAATACAAATGTTGTTTGAAGCGGTTTGGCCCCCGAGTGAAAGATGAGTTGTCCCAAGCGCCCCGTCCGCGGTCAATGGATGAACTCACAAAGACTGTGCTTGCGATCGGTGTACGCCAGGAAGCGCGGGCTCAGGAGAAGCGGGAGATAAGGGCGGAACGTTTCCATGACAACTGCATTCCGGAGATGCCGAGGGAGCCTTCCCAGGCGACGGAGCTGATGGAAATTGATGGAGGGCGTGCACGCGAAGTTTCAAACGCTGGTGAAGGTTGGAAAAGGGAGGGGAAGGAGTGGAAAACTACCAAGAAGTGTTTCCTCTGTCAGTGACTGGGACATTTTGCAAAGGTCTGCCCTCAACGAAAAGCCTGGCAAGGGATGATGTTTCTGCAGGCCACGACGAGAAGGGGGAGGATGGGCCAGTGCAGGGAAATGACAACGCCTGGCTGCTAACGAGCAGGGGCAGCAGCCAGGCCAGCAACCAATAGAAGTGCCCCAGCCTGACCCCCCCAAGGCAGCTATAGCCATAGAGGTGGTGCTAGAACTCCCAAATGGGCACCCCGTCAAAGTGGAGGGGCTGCTAGATTCTGGCAGCTCGTGTAATTTCTTCAGCAGAGACTTCGCTCTGGAGCACCAGCTCCACCTGTTGCCACTAGATTTTCCCTTGCAGGTGACCACCATCGATGGCAGGGAACTCCTGGGAGGGGAAGTGACACACCAGACACCGCCAATGCGAATGAGGGTTGGCAGGTACACAGAAACCATTGCCTTTCACGTGGCCACGCTGGCAGGACGCCCGATAATACTGGGAAAGATATTTCCAGATTTGTTTGGCAGGGCAAGAAGCCTAGAATAAAATTTAAGATATTAACTGATGCTGATTTGCCCTGCCAGACCTTAAACTTTATTATGAATCAGCTGCTTTTTGCTGGCTGAGAGAATGGCTGCTTCTTGAAAACACTGATGTGTTGGATCTAGAAGGTTTCAATAATGCATTTGGCTGGCATGCATATTTGTGGTATGATAAGGTAAAAGCACATAAAGCGTTTAAAAATCATATTGTTAGAAAAGCATTGTTTAATGTTTGGATAAGATATAAGGATTTGTTAGAAAAGAAAACCCCAAGATGGCTGTCACCAATGGAAGTGAAGGCACAGAAAAAACTCAATATGGAGGCCACATGGCCAAAATATTGGGAAATTCTGGAACAAGATGGAGACAGAATAAAATTGCAGAGCTTTGAAAAATTGAAAAATAAAGTGCGAGATTGGCTCCATTATTATCAAATAATGGAGGCATACAATTTGGACAAAAAAGTTGGTTTCCAGGTGGAAAAATCAAAATTGGAAACAGAATTGTTAGAGCCAAAAATCAAGAATCTGTCAAGAATGTATAACTTGCTGTTGAAATGGAATACTCAGGATGAAATGGTGAAATCAGCTATGATTAAATGGGCACAAGATGTTGGACATAATTTATTTTTTATTTCAGATGATTCCAGTACTTAAAGGGACGGGGATATTTAAAGAGTGGCAAAGAGGGATCTCAAGATACATCTGGCAGGGCAAAAAAACGAGAATTAAATATAAACTATTAACAGATGCAAGAGAAAGAGGGGGCTTTGCCCTGCCAGACTTGAAACTATACTATGAGGCCTCGTGCCTCTGCTGGATAAGAGATTGGATAAAATTAAAGAACACAAAATTGTTAGACTTAGAGGGATTCGACAACAGATTTGGGTGGCACGCCTATTTATGGCGGGAGAAGAAAAAGGGTCATAAAACTTTTGAAGACCACATCTTTCGGAAATCGTTAAAGGAAGTCTGGGAAAGATATAAAAATATATTGGAATCAGGGATCCCACACTGGTTGTCTCCATTAGAGGTTATGTGTGTTAAAAAAACTAATATGAGAGGAAGTTGGATTACCTATGGAGATCTAGTGATTAAAGATGGAGAAAAATGGAGATTGAAGCCATACGAACAAGTAAAAGAGTATGTGTTTGATTGAATCATAGAATCATAGAATCATAGAGTTGGAAGAGACCACAAGGGTCATCGAGTCCAACCCCCTGCCAAGCAGGAAACACCATCAGAGCACTCCTGACATATGGTTGTCAAGCCTCTGCTTAAAGACCTCCAAAGAAGGAGACTCCACCACACTCCTTGGCAGCAAATTCCACTGTCGAACAGCTCTTACTGTCAGGAAGTTCTTCCTAATGTTTAGGTGGAATCTTCTTTCTTGTAGTTTGTATCCATTGCTCCGTGTCCGCTTCTCTGGAGCAGCAGAAAACAACCTTTCTCCCTCCTCTATGTGACATCCTTTTATATATTTGAACATGGCTATCATATCACCCCTTAACCTCCTCTTCTCCAGGCTAAACATGCCCAGCTCCCTTAGCCGTTCCTCATAAGGCATCATTTCCAGGCCTTTGACCATTTTGGTTGCCCTCCTCTGGACACGTTCCAGTTTGTCAGTGTCCTTCTTGAACTGTGGTGCCCAGAACTGGACACAGTACTCCAGGTGAGGTCTGACCAGAGCAGAATACAGTGGCACTATTACTTCCCTTGATCTAGATGCTATACTCCTATTGATGCAGCCCAGAATTGCATTGGCTTTTTTAGCTGCCGCGTCACACTGTTGGCTCATGTTAAGTTTGTGGTCAACCAAGACTCCTAGATCCTTTTCACATGTACTGCTCTCAAGCCAGGTGTCACCCATCTTGTATTTGTGCCTCTCATTTTTTTTGCCCAAGATTGGTTTAACTATTACCAGATAAATGATATGTTTAAAAAAGATCTGAAAGAAAAGGGTTATAAAGGAAAAGAGTCAAGATTTCAAACGGAAATAGTAAACAATGATAGTAAAATAATTTCCAAAATGTACAGAATGTTATTAGAATGGCATACGATGGATGAGGAAGTTAAGTCGGTAATGATCCACTGGGCCAAGGATTTTGGCTACAATATATACTGGGAAGAGTGGGTGAAAATATGGAATAACAATTTGAAGTTTACAGCATGCACCACATTAAAAGAAAACACGATGAAAATGGTATATAGATGGTATATCACACCAGTTAAATTAGCAAAGATGTTTAAAATCAACAACAAGTGCTGGAAATGTAAAGAGAAAGAGGGAACTTTTATACATATGTGGTGGGAGTGCAAAAGAGTGAAAGGATTCTGGGAGAGCATATACAATGAATTAAAGAAGATGTTAAAATATAGCTTTGTAAAAAGACCAGAAACTTTCCTTTTAGGAATAACGAGGAATGATATTAACAAAAAGGACTGTAAACTTTTCCAATATGCGATCACAGCAGCGAGAGTATTGATGGCCCAGAAGTGGAAACAGGAAGAACTGCCGACTGTGGAAGAGTGGAGAATGAAGTTAACAGATTACGCAGAACTGGATAAATTAACTGGGAAAATTAGATACCAACAAGCTCATAAATTTAACGAGGACTGGGAAAAATTTTCGGAGTATTTGGAAGATCTATGTGACGACCAAACAACGCTAGTGGGTTTTAAAGAAGTTTTGTGAGTAAGATAAGGAATATTGCAAAGATGTAAACAAATATGTTAAGATAGTTATTTATTTATTTATTTGTTTAGTTTAAAAGGAAAACAAAAAAAGAAAAAGGAAAAATGGTGATACGAAATATGAGAAATGTGTAGGAAAAATTCTTATTACGGATGATTGGCAGAAAAGTTGAGGGAAGTCCACATAAAATTGTAAATATGTTAATGGGAAATCTGTATAATTGTTAATATTTATGTAAAAACTGAATAAAAATGAGATGGAAAAAAAAAAGATGTTGGACATAACATAATGATGGCTGACTGGGAACAGCTATGGACCACAAGTATGAAATTCACGGCATGTAATGCCCTAAGAGAAAATCTAATGAAAATGATTTATAGGTGGTACATGACACCAGTCAAGCTTGCAAAAATTTACCATTTGCCCGATAATAAATGTTGGAAATGTAATGACACTGAAGGTACATTCTTTCACCTTTGGTAGACATGCCCAAGGATTAAGACTTTCTGGGAGATGATATATAATGAAATGAAAAAGGTATTCTATGATTCTATGTATTCAAATATACCTTCCTGAAGAAACCAGAGGCCTTTCTCCTGGGCATGGTCGGCCAATTGGTGCCAAAGAAGGATAGAACTTTTTTTATGTATGCAACAACAGCAGCAAGAATACTTGTTGCGAAGTATTGGAAGACACAAGATTTACCCACCCGGGAAGAATGGCAGGTGAAGTTGATGGACTATATGGAAGTGGCGGAAATGACTGGCAGAATCTGAGACCAGGGAGAAGAGTCAGTGGAAGAAGACTGGAAAAAGTTTAAAGACTATCTACAGAAATACTGTAAAATTAATGAATGTTAGAACAAAGTTGGAATGAAGTTATATGGCTTTAGTAGAAATGTTATAAGGAATTAAGTATAAATAGATTAATAGAGTGTTAAAGGAAAAAATAAGGTTAGAATGTCTTAAGATAACTATAGGATAGAAAACAGAGGAAGATGGAAAGGAAGTGCTGAAATAATTAATAGAAGTGGTGTAGTAAAGTTAGTATATTTTTGAAAGCCATTCCTTGGTCAAGTAATGGAGTGAAGCCTTGTGGGAAACCAACGAGCCACAAGGACCCTGGGAAAGATGTCCTGTTCCTTTAACTCTAGACTAACAGGCGGCCAGGGTGAGAAGAGTTTATTGTGGGAGAGGAAGCCTTGATTTACTGAAGGATCTGGCACCTGGGTCTTATGTTATTCACATTCTCTCACTGATGTTATCTACCTTAATTGCCTGAGATTGGGGGCATCTGCATAGTCTCCAGGAAGGGAGGATACCCCTTGATCTGGCTCTGGGTTCCTAATTGCCCCAGCTGCCAGGAGTTAGATTGATTAATCCGCAAGTCAGTCATTGGAGAATTTGAAAATAATCCAAAGTTATGATTGGTTCTGGGGTTCCGTTCCCACGTGTGTATTGGGGATAAAGGATCTCGGAAATGGCTGGTAAAGCGTGCTCTGCAATCCGCATTGTACCCGGCTAATCGTCACATCTGATAGCCGTCATTACAGCCTATTGTAATGGGAAAACACTGCTCTTTTCATCTGCAGACCTAAAAGAACTCTTTCTATCCTAACCTGCAAAGTAGTGTGAGTATGTAGAGAGTTAGTTATATTCTATAACATTTTTATTTTTGTTTCTGTAAATCTCAAGCGATGTGCCTGCAAGTTTGCATGTTTTCTTATGTTCTTTTTAAAATAATTTTTTAAGAAAAGAAACTGTTTTAGTTGTGTGCCTTTCTGGGGAATTAGCTAATCCTAGCCTTACGCTTGGTTACGCTCTACCGTGTATATTTCTGCCTGTAGATACAAACTGCAGGGTGGGGGAAACCAGTACTAATTGAGGCGCAGCCTTCTCCCTGGGCTGTGGCTTGGAGTTCCCCGGGTTAAGGGAGTGGTGGCAGCTCTACCAGTGCGATTTTGTCCTGTTTTGTAAAAATAATAATTCTTGCCTGCCTGGACTGCTCAGGGGACCTGTTCTGGCCAGAGAGCAAAGACAGGGTAGTGTGGAGCGAGTGGAAGGGGGCAAGCAATTATTACCACAAGTGGAATACAAAAAGGGAGGTGTGAGGAGGTCGTTGAAATAAGTGAATGGAAGATAAGATATTGAAATTGTTTGATGTGTTTTAAATTGTTTTTGTTTTGTTTTGTTAGTTTAATGTGTTAGTGTTAGGTGTTAGTGTTAGTGTTATGTAGTGTTTTTGTATTGTATTGTATTGTCCATTTTTATTTCTTCTATGTAGTGTTTTAATTGTTAGAAAAGTAATAAATATTATTATTATTTTTTTTAAAAAAAGATAATACTGGGACTGAGCTGGCTGGCAATACATGACCCAGTGGTGTCATGGCATCAGCAGTCGGTCACCTTTGGGTCAGCTTACTGCTTAGAACACTGTCTGGGAGGGAAGGAACCAAGAATGACTGTGGCCAGGGTGGCTGGGGTGGCCCTGGAGCAAAAAAGGGAGGTGCCACCACAATATGCTGATTTGCAGGAGGTCTTCAGCGAGAGGGAGGCAGACAGACTGCCCCCCCACAGGCCATTTGACTTCCAAATCAACCTGCTTCCAGGGGCTCAGTTACTGGTGGGTAAGCTGTATGCCATGTCCGACCGGGAGATGCAGGAGTTGCGGCAGTTTATTGACAAGAACCTGAAGAGAGGTTTCATAAGGGAATCAAAGGCGGTGGGGGGCAGTCTAGTGTTCTTTGTGGACAAAACAGAGACTAATCAGCCCAGATTAGTCTTGGATTACAGGGCCCTAAACCTGGTGTCAGAACCCGTGACTTTCCCAATGCCCAGGATTGACGATATTTTGACACGTGTGAGGCAGGGGAAGATTTTTACCAAGCTGGACCTCAGGGGAGCATACAATCTGATTAGGATAAGGGAGGGGGACGAATGGAAAATGACCATGTTCACCCCCCTGGGGGCTTTTGAGTACTTAGTCATGCCATTTGGATTACAATCGGGGTCTGCCTGCTTTCAAGCCTTCATGCACCATGTGTTGGGGCCCCTGCTGTACAAGAATTGTGTAGCCTTTTTGGATGACATCTTAATCTATTCGGACAATGAAAAGCAACACGTCAGAGACGTCAGGGAGGTGCTACAGAGATTGAAGAAGCATCAGTTGTGGGTCAAGCTGGAAAAATGCCAATTCCACTCCAGGGAGGTAGAGTTCCGGGGGTACAGGTTGTCAGACAAAGGACTAGCCATGGATCCGGGCAAAGTGAAGGCAGTGCTGGAATGGAAAGCTCCCAAAAACAGAAAGGATGTGCAGAGGTTCCTAGGCTTCAGCAACTTCTACAGGAAGTTCATAAAGAACTTCGCTCACTTGACAGCGCCCATAACGGACTGTCTTAGTAGCAAAAAGAAGTTCGCGTGGACAAAGGATGCGCAGCAATCCTTTGAAAAACTGAAGAAGGCGTTCGCCTCGGAAGAGCAGCTCCTGCACGTGGATCCGGAGAAGCCCATGAGACTGGAGACGGACGCGTCCGACCGCACGATTGGAGCGGTCCTTTTGCAGCCCGGGGCCAAGCAGAACTGGAGACTTTGTGCCTTTTTCTCTAGGAAGCTGAGCAAGTCGGAGCAAAACTACACGGTGTATGACCGAGAACTGCTTGCGATCTATGCGGCATTTTGGCAATGGAGACCTCTATTGATAGGGGCACGGCACAAGATCCAGGTCCGAAATGACCACAAGAACTTGGAATACTGGCGGACCACGCGAGTGCTCAACCAGAGACAGATCAGATGGTCCCAGGAGTTCGCCAAGTTTTTTTTCGAGATACGATACGTGCCGGGAGAGGAAAATGGGAGAGGAAAGGGCAGCAGCTGAAGGAGCAAAAAGGGTTTTCTTGTGTGTGTGTTTCTTTGTGGCTGATTAGCTGTTCTCCCTGTGCAAAGGTCAGAGGGGGCAGGGTTTCTGTTGAGGCAGGTGATTAGCTGTGGGAGGAGCTTATCAGAGCTTGCAGGGCAGCACAGTTTGATCCATCTTTTAGATTTAGGGGAGCTAGTCTCAAACGTTTGTTGGGGGAGACCTAGGTTTTTTTTGGGGGGGAGTTATTTGTCCTGTCTTCACGCTTTTTATGATGGAGGACCGCTGTAGTCACCCCCAACGACACATTCTCAAGATGGAGAATGCAGACCTAGTGGTGGGAGGAAAAAATTCTTAACTAAGAGACACGGCGGAATGATTAATGGACTTCAATGTCTGTACACTAATGCGCAAAGCATGGGAAATAAACAAGATGAGCTTGAGCTCTTGGTACAGCAAACTAAATATGACATAATAGGCACCACTGAAGCCTGGTGGGATAAGTCCCACAATTGGAATGTAATAATGGAGGGATACAATCTATTTCAGAGAAACAGACCAGACAAGAAAGGAGAAGAGTGGCGTTATATGTCAGGGATGTCTATACCTGTGAAGAGATCCAAGATTTAGAACCTCAAAGCCAAAGAGAGAGCATTTGGGGCAAAATTAAGGGAGAGAAGAATAACAGTGACCTCATTGTGGGAGTTTACTATCGATCCCCAAGCCAAACGGAGGACATAGATGATGCCTTCCTGGAACAGATGGCCGAGCATGCAAAAGGAAGGGACTACCTGGATAGCTCAGTTGATTAGACCATGGTGCTGATAACGCCAAGGTTGCAGGTTCAATCCCCGTATGGACCAGCTTCATATTCCTGCATTGCAGGGGGTTGGACTAGATGATCCTCAGGGTCCCCTCCAACTCTACAGTTCTATGATTCTATGATTCTAAGGGAGTAATGGGGGACTTCAATTACCCGGATATTTGTTGGATGTCAAACTCAGCCAAGAGCATAAGGTCAAACAGATTCCTCACTGGCCTTGCAGACAACTTCATTGTCCAGAAAGTCGGAGAAGCAACAAGAGGAACAGCCATTTTAGATCTGGTCCTAACCAATGTTGATGACCTGGTTAGTGGGGTAGAAGTGGAAGGATCATTAGGCACGAGTGATCATGCTCTTCTGAAGTTTACTATACAGCGGAAAGGAGCAGCCAAACATACTAGGACTCAATTTCTTGACTTTAAGAAAGCCAACTTCATAAAACTTAGGGAAGTGCTGGGTGAGATCCCATGGATACTAAATACTAAAAGGAATACTAAAAGGAAAGGGAGTTCATGGTGGCTGAGAGTTTGTTAAGAGGGAGATAGTAAAAGCACAACTTCAGGCAATACCAATGAGACGGAAACATGGAAGGTGCCTAAAGAAGCCAGCGTGGCTTTATAAAGAACCTTTAACTGAGTTAAGATTAAAAAAGGATGTGTACAAAAAATGGAAAAGGGGGGAAACCACCAAAGAGGAATTCAAACAAATAGCCAGCACATGTAGACACAAAGTCAGAAAAGCTAAAGCACAGAATGAACTCAGGCTTGCTAGAGAGGTTAAAAGCAACAAAAAAGGCTTTTATGGGTATGTCCGTAGCAAAAGGAAGAACAAAGAAACAGTGGGGTCACTCAGAGGAGAAGATGGTGAAATGCAAACAGGGGACACAGAAAGGGCTGAACTCCTCAATGCCTTCTTTGCCTCAGTCTTCTCCAATAAAGAAAACAATGCCCGACCTGAAGAATTTGGAGCAAATGATTCAGCAGAGAAAACACAGCCCAGAATAACTAAGGAGATAGTACAAGAATACTTGGCTAGTTTAGATGTATTCAAGTCTCCAGGGCCAGATGAACTGCATCCAAGAGTATTCAAAGAACTGGCAGATGTGATCTCAGAACCACTGGCAGTCATCTTTGAGAATTCCTGGAGAACAGGCGAAGTCCCGGCAGACTGGAGGAGGGCAAATGTTGTCCCTATTTTCAAAAAGGGGAAAAGAGAGGACCCAAATAATTACCACCCAGTCAGTCTGACATCAATACCAGGGAAGATTCTGGAGCAGATCATTAAGCAAACAGTCTGTGAGCACCTAGAAAGGAATGCTGTGATCACCAATAGTCAGCATGGATTTCTGAAAAATAAATCATGTCAGACTAACCTGATCTCGTTTTTTGACAGAATTACAACCCTGGTAGATGAAGGGAATGCAGTGGATGTAGCCTACCTTGATCTCAGCAAGGCATTTGACAAGGTGCCCCATGATATTCTTGTAAAGAAGCTGGTAAAATGCGGTGTTGACTATGCTACCACCTCAGTGGACCTCAGTGGCTGAACGATGGGGGTAGAGACGCTCCTTCAGGTATACCGGGCTGAGACGGCTTAGGGCTTTCAAGGTCAGCACCAACACTTTGAATTGTGCTTGGAAACGTACTGGGAGCCAATGTAGGTCTTTCAGGACTGGTGCTGTATGGTCTCGGTGGCTGCTCCCAGTCACCAGTCTAGTTGCTGCATTCTGGATTAGTTGTAGTTTCCAGGTCACCTTCAAAGGTAGCCCCACGTAGAGCGCATTGCAGTAGTCCAAGCGGGAGATAACCAGAGCATGCACCACTCTGGCGAGACAGTCTGCGGGCAGGGAGGGTCTCAGCCTGCGTACCAGATGGAGCTGGTAAACAGCTGCCCTGGACACAGAATTAACTTGCGCCTCCAAGGACAGCTGAGAGTCCAGAAGTAGCTAAGGGAGCATCACAAATCACAAGGGCACTGGGGGTTCCTTTGGCCCTGCTATAACTCAAGCACGGAACATTCGGACGCTTCCTCATGGCACACCAACAAGCAAGTTCTTAACAGAAAACTTCTCCATTTTCTTGGGACTGTCCAGGAATGTGTACAACAAAGCAGAGAAAAGCATTTGAAAATATCTTTTATTTGGCAAATTTGCTTTTCATTTATAGAATCCTCAGCGCTTTGCAGATATTAAAGGTGCATGTCTTGTGCAGATTGTCATCAATTCTCTCATCTGATTTCTGGGTCTTAATCTCTTTTTTTTTGTGATCATTTGCATTCAGGAGATGGTGCTTGCTCTTTCAACAAGGCCTGTGTATTGCAGAGTTTTGTTCAGGAAGTGGAAAAAAGAAAGAAAGGAAGGAAGGAAGGAAGGAAGGAAGGAAGGAAGGAAGGAAACCTGACCCAGCTGAGGCTGCCTTATAAACAGGAACTTCTTGTTTTGATGGGCTAAGGGGGACAATACCTGATAACAATGGGGAAACTTCAGGAACTAGAAGGGACTAGAAGGGACCACAAGGGTCATCCAGTCCAGCCCCCTGCAAAGCAGGAATCTATTACCCAGTGTGGGGCCTAACCCCACATCCCTGAGATTAAGAGTCTCCTATAGTACCGACTGAGCTATCTTTGCCACCAAAGAGCTGAGGAGGCAGACAAAATGTTAGACTATACCTTATGATCCCACAGCTCAGGATGGGAAATAAATCTACTTAAATTTGCATTTAAGCCTTGTAATGGTTCTAGGGGTTGCTCGTGCGTAAGCCGGTGCAAACACCTGGCTGGGTTGCCTGAGTGAACCTTTTCTGTCCGGACAGCCACTCACCCGTGGCTGTCTCAATCGCTGGCAGAATCCGTCAGTGGGCGTTTCTTAAACTTCTTCCAGCAAAGAAGCTCTTTGATGCCTAGTCTTCTCCTACTCTCCCTGCGCGGAAGCCTTCTGCGCAAGGAGGGCGTAGGCAGCAGAGGACCCCTACTCTCCCCGCTGGTCCCCGGCAAGGAGTCATGGGACCGTCTCGCCGCTTCCCCCATCTGCCCCCCTTCTCCTCTGGTGCTACGCTGATTCTCTTCCCCAGAAGATGGGCTGCCTCTCCCAATCCCGGGACGCTCTCTGCAATCCCTCTGGATCTTGCTCTCCCTCCAGCACTGATGGCAGTTCCCTGACATCCACCTCCTCCTCAGGACCCCACCCACCCCTGGCACGATTTTCCGATACAACCTCCTCTCTCTCCTCGGTTGACGATGCGGGGAATCCCCTGAAGGAACTGTCATCATCTTCTGAGGATTCAAAACCAGCCTCCCATCCGCTTGGACCTCTTCCCGCTGGTTGAACCTCCCAGTCTGATCCTTCTCCCTCGGACACCTCCTCTCCCTCCTCTTCGGAGGCAGGAAAACCCACAAAGTCCCCTTCATCGTCTGTGGGTTCAAATTCTTCCTCCCAGAATCTAGCTAGTGGTTTGGGCTTATCCAGGAACAAACCGTGGAATTCCTCCACCAGATACTTGTCAGTGGTTAATTCAGCAGGGACCCAAGTGTTTTCAGACCTAGGTTCCCCCTCCCAGGCTACCAAGTACTCTACCTGGCGACCTCGCCACCTTGAATCGAGTATTTCCATGGCTTCGTTACAGTGTTCCCTCTCCTCTACCCGTGGGTGGGTGGTAACCCCTCCTGCCCGTCCTGGGAATTCCCGCCCCTCCCTGTAAGGTGAAAGTAGAATCATAGAATCATAGAGTTGGAAGAGACCACAAGGGCCATCGAGTCCAACCCCCTGCCAAGCAGGAAACACCATCAGAGCACTCCTGACATATGGTTGTCAAGTCTCTGCTTAAAGACCTCCAAAGAAGGAGACTCCACCACACTCCTTGGCAGCAAATTCCACTGTCAAACAGCTCTTACTGTCAGGAAGTTCTTCCTAATGTTTAGGTGGCATCTTCTTTCTTGTAGTTTGGATCCATTGCTCCGTGTCCGCTTCTCTGGAGCAGCAGAAAACAACCTTTCTCCCTCCTCTATGTGACATCCTTTTATATATTTGAACATGGCTATCACATCACCCCTTAACCTCCTCTTCTCCAGGCTATACATGCCCAGCTCCCTTAGCTGTTCCTCATAAGGCATCGTTTCCAGGCCTTTGACCATTTTGGTTGCCCTCCTCTGCACACGTTCCAGTTTGTCAGTGTCCTTCTTGAACTGTGGTGCCCAGAACTGGACACAGTACTCCAGGTGAGGTCTGACCAGAGCAGAATACAGTGGCACTATTACTTCCCTTGATCTAGATGCTATACTCCTATTGATGCAGCCCAGAATTGCATTGGCTTTTTTAGCTGCCGCGTCACACTGTTGGCTCATGTCAAGTTTGTGGTCAACCAAGACTCCTAGATCCTTTTCACATGTACTGCTCTTCAGAGGCTTGACAACCATATGTCAGGAGTGCTCTGATGGTGTTTCCTGCTTGGCAGGGGGTTGGACTCGATAGCCCTTGTGGTCTCTTCCAACTCTATGATTCTATGATTCACTTTGATTAGGGTCTCTCTTACTACCGTGCAAGGGGAGCGCCCTCTGTTGCAACAGAAAAATAAAGATCTGCCTTGCTTTCCACTGGATCCTGCCTCCATCCATTCATCTCTGACAGATCATGGACTTCGGAGACTCAGTCCCTTGGGGATTTGAGCAGCAAAAGCCAACCCCTCTATTTTTCTATATCAGCTGCAGGAACAGAAACACCTTTTGTCCCTCAAAGTTCAGATTTAGCTTTTTAACATCATTAAGCCTTTGGTCAGATGGCATGTTAAGATACTGTTCACTTCTAAAGCCTACAATTTCAGACCTACTGCAGCCAAATAGAGTATAAGTGCTGGGCTGTTTGCAGCCATCCAACTGGAGTTAGTAAATACAATGGGTGTGTGCACACCCCAATATTTGTCTTGGACTCAGCTATATTCTTCACAATAATACATTTTGAATGCGTTATAAATATCCAACACTAGATGGCGCAAGAGAGCAAAAAGGAGTTCATGTAGATTTTTACATACACTCCCTCCCCCCTTTTGTATAACAATTTAATTTTTGGCTTATTTATAGCATTTTCAACCTGTGTCTAGAGCCACCCCTTGTCTCTTTATCTGGGCATTAAAAAAAAAAAAAAAAAAGCTGTTTTTGAGTTGCTCTGTCTACTTAGTGTTGGAGTCTGTGCTCTCTCTGCTTAGATCTGTGATTTGGGTTCCAAGCCGCTCTGCATAAAATTAATCTGTATGCTCCCCACTAATGTAAACACCCTGAATTGGGTCTGGAAGTGAACTGGCAGCCAGTGCAACTGTTTTAAAACTGGGGTTATACAAATGCTAAATTGAACTCCACTGCATAATCTGACTGCTCCATTTTGGACCAGCTGAAGTTTCTGAGTCATTTCAAGGGCAGCCTTGGGTAGAGTGCTTTGAAATAACCCAGTCTGGAATTTTAAGAAATAAATAATGTACAAAAATGCATTATTTCTTACAGAACATGTTTTGCAAACATGCAAAGCAATGCACACAAAAATTAATACAAAATTTTGTGCAGATAGTTTTTTCTAAAAGAAAAATAATAAGAATGAAAACTGATGCAGAGATGAGGTAAACTGAATTTAGGACTGGAATAAAGAGAAACAAGAAGAAACTGCATTTATGAAATCTGAGGACCCCTCTCATCTCCAGGAGAACTCACGGGGAGGATCATTTCCTGTGTCTCTACCTGAGACTGCTCTGCCGCTCCACGACAGGAGATTCAACGCAGCACTAAAACCAGCCAATGTACTCAGGGAGCCGCAGCCTTTTTAGGAATAAATTCATGGCAGTAATTTAATGGCACGAGATGTTATATCTGCATTTCCTTATAAATGTTGTGTTTCATAAACCAAGCAAAAAGCGGATTGGAAATGCAGGAACAAACCTGAGCACAATCTACTTGATTGATACCACTGTGAATTATGGTGTTGGTATATTTGAGACCCTGCAGTAGAATGAATACTGTATTGTCCGTACCCTTGGACCAATGAAAGAAAACATAATTTCAGTGCTGTTTTGCAAAAGACTCCTTGTTGCTAAGCATTATAAAGTGGTGTCATTTATATTAATAATTTAAATATAAATGTGCATCTACCTGTAATATTTCTTTGTTCCTTGAGTCAGACAATAATCCTGATATCAACTAATCCAGAATGCGGCAGCTAGACTGGTGACTGGGGGTGGCCACCGAGACTACATAACACCGGTCCTGAAAGACCTACATTGGCTCCCAGTCTGTTTCCAAGCACAATTCAAAGTGTTGGTGCTGATCTTGAAAGCCCTAAATGGCTCTGCCCAGTATATCTGAAGGAGCATCTCCACCCCCATTGTTCTGCCTGGACACTGAGGTCCAGCGCCAAGGGCCTTCTGGCGGTTCCCTGTGAGAAGTGAGGTTATGGGAACCACTCAGAGGGCCTACTATTAGAAGACATCTGAAGGCAGCCCTGTTTAGGGAAGTTTTTAATGATTGATGTTTTAATGTACTTTTAATCTTTTTCTGGAAGCCGCCCAGAGTGGCTGGGGAAACCCAGCTCGATGGGTGGGGTATAAATAATAAATTATTATTATTATTATTATTATTATTATTATTATTATTATTTATTTATTATTAGGCTTTGTTTAAGATGCTTTGGAGCCAAATGTTGCATGACCAATCTTATTTACGTGGTAGACTTTTATCAGGGAACTGTCCCATGCAAGCTCTTTGTAGGTCTCTTGATTTCAATAAGAACATGGGTGACCTTCCAGATATTGATGAACACCAATTCCCATCAACACTAACCACTGGTCACACTGATTGAAAGTGATGGGAGTCGGAATCCAAGAACATCTGAAAGACCTCAGGTTTCTCTAGGTAACCTGCCCCAAGCTATATAGCACTTCAAAGGTCACAGTTGGCTCTGTGAAGTGGGCACAGGAAAGACTTCCATTATATTATGTCCTGTGAGTCACAGGAAGCTGCCTTATAACAAGTCAGGCTATTGGTCTATGTAGATCAGTACTGTCTACACTGATTGGCAATGACTCTCCAGGACTTCAGATGGGGCATCTCTCCCAGACTTACCTGGAGATTGAAGTTGGGGACCTTCTGCATGCAACGCAGATGCTCTATCACTGAGCTACGGCTCTTCCAAGTCTGGTGCCTTAAAGTTCCTCACATATGTCACCCATAATGTCCACCTCACCTGACCTCTAGTGAAACTGAACCTGTCACGCTCCCCTAAATCTACCTCTGCAGGCATCTTCTGTATGCTGTTTTTGAGACAATATTCTTTCCTTAATTACAATCAAGAAACAAGCATCTTAGGGTCGAATCCCCACAAATAGGGTGGATAATTTTTAGAGTCTGTTTGCACACAGCTCTAGTTAAAACCATCCAAGCTAAGAACACCGTTGGTTTCTGTTAGATAGTGGGTAGACATAGGAGACGACGCAGCAATTTCTCCAAAGCAGCTCTTTATTTGTAAGCTGGAACAGAACTGAACAGCAAACAGCTCAGCCGGCCTGCTTTTATAGGCAGCCAGCTGTCAACATTGTAGCAACAACAACCCAGGGTTTCCCTCCTAAAGTAACTGACGTGGACCTGAGTGAAAAAACTATATACATGCTACTCCTGGTGGCCAGGGTGAGAACTTCAATACATAACACCCCTCCCCACCGAGAAAAGGCATTAGTTACAATCATAGTGGTTCCATTACATACAGCAATACCCTTATTGGTTTCAGTAAGGCACATAAGCATATTAATTGACTCTATTCACCATACAGCTTTACATGTGCAGTTTGTCTAGTGAACATAGACTTTTAAATACGCTGGGCACTTGGAAACCCTGCTGGATCGCCAAGAGCTAGTACTAGAGTCCGGGTGGCCTTCCGATTCTGGCTGCAACTGTGGTGTGACCAAATGTGGCATTGAGCCCAAGTTCCCTGGCTCTGCTGCTGTCGAAGGAACCGCCGTGAATGGACTCGGCGGACGGTCAGGCATGGTGATGGTCTGAGTCTCTGGAGAGCCAGTCAGACCCACTGAAATGGCTTGGCTCGGATTCATGCCCTCAGTTTGTGACGAAGATGTAGGTGGAGCCTTGCCTTCCATTAACGACTGCTCCGGAGCTGGGGCCACAGTTGGGGGCACAGTGGTAGTGTCCAAATCCCCAACCCTGCGCCTTAGCTGGTCTATGTGCCGGCACCACAAGTGTCCGTTCTCGAGTGCCACCTGGTACAAACGGGGCCCTGTTACTCCCACTACCGTGGCTGGCACCCAAGGAATGTCCCCCACAAAGTTCTGGGCAAAAACCTGATCCCCTGGAATAAAGGACAGTGGGGCGTTAGTACAGCCCGGTGGCTTGGCCACACCAAAGTCTGGGTAGAGCCGGTCAAGGGGAGACCTGAGGTGGCGGCCCATAAGCAGTTCAGCAGGACTCCACCCTGTGGAGGGGTGATGTGTTGTACAAACAAGTATTTGGCGATCCACTCGTGCCAGTCTCCCTAGTCCAGGCGCGCCAGTGCCTCTTTTGCCGAGCGCACCATTCTCTCTGCTTGCCCATTGCTGGATGGATGAAATGGTGGCATTAGGGCAGGGCGGATGCCCAGTCCCAAAAGATACTGCTCAAAAGTGCCTGACGTGAACTGCGGTCCATTGTCGGAAACAAGGACATCAGGATACCCATGCATCGCGAAGAGGCCTCGCAGCACCCGGATGACTGCCTTGGTAGTGGTGGAGGGCACCAGGGCCACCTCCAGCCATTTGGAATAGGCGTCCACCACTACCATAAAGGTGCGGCCATGAAAGGGGCCGGCAAGATCGATGTGTACCCTCAACCACGGTCCCTTGGGCATCTCCCAGGTGTTACCCTTCGCTGCCGGTGGTGCGGATCTCAACTCTTGGCATGCTTGACAGCAGGCAACCCATGAAGTGAAGTGAAGTCCATGTTAGGCCACCAGACGTAACACCGAGCCAATGCCTTCCTTTTGACGATTCCCAGGTGGCCAATGTGCAGAGCCTCGAGGATGTGTTGGCGGAGTCTTTGGGGAACCAAGACTCGGTCTCCCCACAGTAGAAAGCCACGATGAGCCGAGAGCTCGTGCTGTCTGGTTGCAAACGGCTGGAACTCTGGTGTGAAAGACCCTTCCAGCCACCCCCTCCACACCCGTTGAGCACACGTTTGATGGTGAGGTCCTGGGCAGATGCAGAGGCTGTGTCGGCGACCGATACTGGTGCTGCTAGGAGGTCCTCAATTAGGAGGAGTGATGAAGCAGGAGCCGGGTCTTCCAGAAGCGCTGGAAAAAGGCAACGACTGAGAGCGTGGGTGTGGCCCATCGATTTTCCAGGGCGATGGACAAGCTGGTAGCTGTAAGCTGCAAGAAAGACAGTCCATCATAGCATGCATGGCGAGAGGACCGGTGGAGTTGGTCAATCACCAGCGAGGAGGCCCAGGAGCGGCTTGTGGTCAGTAATGAGGTCGAAGGTTCTCCCATAGAGGTATTTGTGGAACCTCTTTACTCCAGCCACAAGTGCCAGTGCCTCCTTGTCGAGCTGACTGTAATTCCGTTCGGCCGGAGACAGCATCCGGGAGAAATAGGCGAGCGGTGCTTCCCTACCATCTGGAAACCGGTGACTGAGGAGGGCGCCGATGCCAAAGGGCGTGGCGTCACAAGCGAGGACCAGCGGCCTGGCTTCACTATACTGTACCAGCACACTTTGACTAAGGGCTTTGACTAAGTTGAAGGTCACCATTTCCCGATGATCCCAGGACCACGGTACCTTTGTGCTGAGGAGGCGGTGTAGAGGCTCGGCTAGTGTTGCTTTGTGGGGCAGGAACATGTTGTAGAAGTTGAGCAGCCCCAGGAACACCTGCAACTCTGCCTTGCTTTTTGGAATCGGGGCCAGTGTTAAATAGTGGGTAGACACAGCAAACGACGCAGCGATTTCTCCAAAGCAGCTCTTTATTTGTAAGCTGGAACAGAACTGAACAGCAAACAGCTCAAGCTGGCCTGCTTTTATAGGCAGCCAGCTGTCAACATTGTAGCAACAACAACCCAGGGTTTCCCTCCTAAAGTAACTGACGTGGACCTGAGTGAAAACTATATACACGATACTCCTGGTGTCCAGGGTGAGAACTTCAATACATAACTGTTTCAGTCATAGTAATGAAATCATTAGTTATGTATGGTGCATAGATGAGCTTACATCTTCCTCTGTGGGGCAAAATGGCTTATTTTAGCAATCTCAACTCAGCTCCAGGGTGGTGGTGGAATAGAATAGGAGAAGGGTTAGAAATCAATCAGCATCAAGCAAAGTTCTGAATTAGCCCCAGGCTACACAGGGGAGATGAGGATTGTGGAAGGAAATCTGAGCTCTGGATACACTAAATACATAAGAGCATAAAAAACCCTTCAGTTTGGGGTGGGGAGAAGCCAGTTCTAGTAAACCTTACTTATAAAATATAGTTGTTATTTCCCTGCAGTGAGCAGACAGGGCAAAACAAAGGTCAGTTATTATATGTTGAATTCAGCAGTTGTGAGTCATAATTACCAGGTTATACGTGATGCCACTGTGTGAAAATGTCTGTAGTCACTTGGATTCCAAAGGATCTCTCAGGGACAGGCTAGGAAGCCTGGAGGGGGTGGTAACACCTGCTAGAAATGGGGGATTGGCCTAATGGCTGTTGGTGTCACAGCAATTTTTTTTTCAGTTTTTGCAGGGCAGCAGCTGAAAAAGGAGCCAAAAGGGTTTTCTCGTGTGTGTGATTCTTTGTGGCTGATTAGCTGCTCTCCCTGTGCAAAGGTCAGAGGGGGCAGGGTTTCTGTTCAGGCAGGTCATTAGCTGTGGGAGGAGCTTATCAGAGTTTGCAGGGCAGCGGCTGAAGAAGGAGCCAAAAGGGTTTTCTTGTGTGTGTGATTCTTGTGGCTGATTAGCTGCTTTCCCTGGTCAAAGGTCAGAGGGGGCAGGGTTTCTGTTGAGGCAGGTCATTAGCTGTGGGAGGAGCTTATCAGAGTTTGCAGGGCAGCGGCTGAAGAAGGAGCCAAAAGGGTTTTCTTGTGTGTGTGATTCTTGTGGCTGATTAGCTGCTTTCCCTGGTCAAAGGTCAGAGGGGGCAGGGTTTCTGTTGAGGCAGGTGATTAGCTGTGGGAGGAGCTTATCAGTGTTTGCAGGGCAGCGGCTGAAGAAGGAGCCAAAAGGGGTTTCTTGTGTGTGTGATTCTTGTGGCTGATTAGCTGCTCTCCCTGTACAAAGGTCAGAGGGGGCAGGGTTTCTGTTGAGGCAGGTGATTAGCTGTGGGAGGAGCTTATCAGTGTTTGCAGGGCAGCGGCTGAAGAAGGAGCCAAAAGGGGTTTCTTGTGTGTGTGATTCTTGTGGCTGATTAGCTGCTCTCCCTGTACAAAGGTCAGAGGGGGCAGGGTTTCTGTTGAGGCAGGTCATTAGCTGTGGGAGGAGCTTATCAGAGTTTGCAGGGCAGCGGCATGCGCCTAGCGGCGGAAGCAGTTTGATCCATCTTTTAGAGGAGCTAGTCTCAAACGTTTTTTTTTGGGGGGGGAGTTATTTGTCCTGTCTTCACGCTTTTTATGATGCAGGACCACTGTAGCCACGCCCAACGACACGTTCTCAAGATGGAGGGGGAGGGAACAGCTGCAGTCGCCTGCAGTTCCTGCGCAGTGTTTGCCATCTTGCCAAAGGTTGCAGGCAGCTTTACCTGCAGCAATTGCATGTTGATTGCCCTCCTAAAAGACAAAGTCCAGCAACTGGAGGAACGTGTAGCTACGCTCCAAAGAATTAGAGAGCTGGAGCTCTTCTTGGAAGCAGCAGAGCACACCGTCTCCACCAAGGAGGAGACAGGAGACTCCCCTGAGAAGGAGGCTAGTTCACCAACACAGGAGCCAGATATATGGAGAAACGTGACTCAAAGAAGTAGGAGGCCCAGGGTTCGCTCTGATTGTTTAGAAATACACAATCGCTTTGAGGTCCTCTCCCCTAGCATGGAAGACGAAGAGCAGACTCCATTTGAGGATCTCTCCCTCATTACAGTCGATCAGGTATATGAAGACGAGCAGCAAAGTCAGTCCTCAGGGAATGTGCAGGCGACCTTGGAACGGACAGCTCACGGACGAACCCCGACCAAACCTAAGAGGAGGCGTGTAGTGGTGATAGGGGATTCCCTACTGAGGGGAACAGAAGCAGTGATCTGTGGGCCTGACAAGATGTCTCGGAAAGTGTGCTGTCTCCCCGGGGCTAAGATCCAAGATGTAACTGAATGACTGCAAGGAATCATAAAACCCACTGACAAATACCCCTTCCTCTTGGTTCATGTGGGAACCAATGACACTGCAAGGAATAGCCTCCAGAAGATCAAAAGAGACTACAAGGCTCTGGGCAGGAAATTGAAGCAATTAAATGCACAAATTGTCATCTCATCTGTCCTCCCAGTTGAACGACGTGGCCCAGGGAGAGAGGGAAAAATAGTGGAAGTGAACAGCTGGCTTCGCAAATGGTGTAAACAGGAACGGTTTGGATTCTTCAATCACGGACTGCAGTTTCTTGAAGATGGACTTCTGGCAAGCGATGGGCTGCACCTCACAACGGTTGGGAGGAATGTTTTTGCCAAAAATCTCAGAAACCTCATCAGGAGGGCTTTAAACTAACTAATGTGGGGGAGGGAGACAGTGCTCCTGAAGGTAGGAGTCTATCAACTGATGAAGATGATCATCCAAATGTCATAGACCAAATGGAGGAAACAGCACGCAGACCTGGTGGTGGGAGGAAAAAATCCTTAAATAAGAGACACGGGGGAATGATTAATGGACTTCAATGTCTGTACACTAATGCGCAAAGCATGGGAAATAAACAAGATGAGCTTGAGCTCTTGGTACAGCAAACTAAATATGACATAATAGGCACCACTGAAGCCTGGTGGGATAAGTCCCACGATTGGAATGTAATAATGGAGGGATACAATCTATTTCAGAGAAACAGACCAGACAAGAAAGGAGGAGGAGTGGCGTTATATGTCAGGGATGTGTATACCTGTGAAGAGATCCAAGATTTAGAACCTCAAAGCCAAAGTGAGAGCATTTGGGTCAAAATTAAGGGAGAGAAGTATAACAGTGACCTCATTGTGGGAGTTTACTATCGATCCCCAAGCCAAACGGAGGACATAGATGATGCCTTCCTGGAACAGATGGCCAAGCATGCAAAAGGAAGGGAGTAATGGGGGACTTCAATTACCCGGATATTTGTTGGATGTCAAACTCAGCCAAGAGCATAAGGTCAAACAGATTCCTCACTGGCCTTGCAGACAACTTCATTGTCCAGAAAGTGGGAGAAGCAACAAGAGGAACAGCTATTTTAAATCTGGTCCTAACCAATGTTGATGACCTGGTTAATGGGGTAGAAGTGGAAGGATCATTAGGCGCAAGTGATCATGCTCTTCTGAAGTTTACTATACAACGGAAAGGAGCAGCCAAGCATACTAGGACTCAATTTCTTGACTTTAAGAAAGCCGACTTCATAAAACTTAGGGAAGTGCTGGGTGAGATCCCATGGACAGTAATACTAAAAGGAAAGGGAGTTCATGATGGCTGGGAGTTTGTTAAGAGGGAGATAGTAAAAGCACAACTTCAGGCAATACCAATGAGACGGAAACATGGAAGGTGCCTAAAGAAGCCAGGGTGGCTATCTAAAGAACTTTTAACTGAGTTAAGATTAAAAAAGGATGTGTACAAAAAATGGAAAAGGCGGGAAACCACCAAAGAGGAATTCAAACAGATAGCCAGCACATGTAGACACAAAGTCAGAAAAGCTAAAGCACAGAATGAACTCAGGCTTGCTAGAGAGGTTAAAAGCAACAAAAAAGGCTTTTATGGGTATGTCCGAAGCAAAAGGAAGAACAAAGAAACAGTGGGGTCACTCAGAGGAGAAGATGGTGAAATGCAAACAGGGGACACAGAAAGGGCTGAACTCCTCAATGCCTTCTTTGCCTCAGTCTTCTCCGATAAAGAAAACAATGCCCGACCTGAAGAATTTGGAGCAAATGATTCAGCAGAGAAAACACAGCCCAGAATAACTAAGGAGATAGTACAAGAATACTTGGCTAGTTTAGATGTATTCGAGACTCCAGGGCCAGATGAACTGCATCCAAGAGTGTTAAAAGAACTGGCAGATGTGATCTCAGAACCACTGGCAGTCGTCTTTGAGAATTCCTGGAGAACAGGCGAAGTCCCGGCAGACTGGAGGAGGGCAAATGTTGTCCCTATTTTCAAAAAGGGGGAAAGAGAGGACTCAAATAATTACCGCCCAGTCAGTCTAACATCAATACCAGGGAAGATTCTGGAGCAGATCATTAAGCAAACAGTCTGTGAGCACCTAGAAAGGTGATCACCAATAGTCAGCATGGATTTCTGAAAAATAATCTCGTTTTTTGACAGAATTACAAGCCTGGTAGATGAAGGGAACGCAGTGGATGTAGCCTACCTTGATTTCAGCAAGGCATTTGACAAGGTGCCCCATGATATTCTTGTAAAGAAGCTGGTAAAATGCGGTCTTGACTATGCTACCACTCAGTGGATTTGCAACTGGCTGACTGACCGGACCCAAAGGGTGCTCATCAATGGTTCCTCTTCATCCTGGAGAAGAGTGACTAGTGGGGTGCCACAGGGTTCTGTCTTGGGCCCGGTCTTATTCAACATCTTTATCAACGACTTGGATGATGGACTCAAGGGCATCCTGATCAAATTTGCAGATGACACCAAACTGGGAGGGGTGGCTAACACCCCAGAGGACAGGATCACACTTCAAAACGACCTTGACAGATTAGAGAACTGGGCCAAAACAAACAAGATGAATTTTAACAGGGAGAAATGTAAAGTATTGCACTTGGGCAAAAAAAATGAGAGGCTGCTGGGTTGGCATGTAAGCCTTACTTCTCCTCCTCCTGGTTCTATATAAACCTTTCAGCTAGAATCCATCTGAAGTTTTTACATGGTCTGAGTCATCAGATTAATACAAATAGGTCTCCTCCTTGTGTGATTGGGGATTTGTTTTTGTTTTTGTTTTTTAGCTTAACAGCAAACATTTCCCTTTATTCAAAATGTCTTGTTCAAACCCAGTGCTCCTGCTGGCAGATGTTTTGTGCTAAGCATGCATGAATCTTGCAAGCAGGTTTAAGGTTAAGGGCAGGGGCTTCTCTGCTATGGAAATGTACAGAAAGCAGAACAGACAGCATATAGGGAGTTGGAAGCTCAGCAAAAGGAAGAAGAAGCCAAGGACAAGTCAATCTAGGAAGTGCCGAGGGAGGGGTAGATTAAAGTTGAAAAGTGGCATTGCTGAACTTCAGAAATGAGCTACCTACTCCCAAACAGAAATAGCAAACTTTTAACATATGAGAGAAAAATTCCTTCTAAATATCAGTTATACTCATACATAAGTTATTTAGGGGGCAGTTAGGAACAGCAAAATTCTGAGTACTTTCAGAGCCCCAATTTAGCTTTTGTTCTTACAGGATATGTTGTGAGTCCCTTGCTTCTTACTAGGGATGTAAGGAGGTTTCACGGAGAGACACTTGGTCAGCCTCCTGGTGACCCAAAAGAGCTGGCTGGAGTGTCATGCAGTCAGGAGAGGGAGTGGCGAGCTGAAGGTTAGAACCTGACACTGAAACAGTCAGATGGGGCTGTCTGTCTGTGAGAGCTCAGACAGGCACACTGCCATGTTTTCTGAGAAGTTTATGTATGCCTACTGTACATTGTTTAATGCATTAATATTCCACCTTTCTCTGCCATGGAGTTCAAGGTGGCTTACACAGTGCTTCCCCTTCTCATTTAATCCCCACAGCAACCTTGTGAGGTAGGTTAGGCTGAGAGTGAGTAACTGGCCCAAGGTCACCCAGTGAGCTTCATGGCCAAGTGGGGATTCGAACTCCCATCTCCAAGGTCCTAGTCTGATGCTCCAACCACTACACTCACCTGGGTCTCTATGCAGGGCCTTAGCTGGTTTTCAACCAATGGATTTGCGTCTTGAGGCCCCAAGCCACCCCCCCATGAAATAACTACACACAGACACAGAATTAAGGTTGATGGGTAACATTAAGGCCACAACTTTATTGATTGCAAATTAAATGTGAGTGGTATTGGCATAGGCATTGGCTGAAGACTGTAACGGACTACTGCCCCAGTTGACAGAGTCTATGGGGCAGCGACATCGGGGTTTTGCCCGACAGAAGCTTACTGCAAGGTTCCTGTGATCCCGGCATGGCCCTAGCCCATCAAGCGGACTTGATCCGGTACCCCCAGATTCCTTTAACGGAATACCTTTTGATCATTGAGGGGCAGGTGATGGTCACACCTCCCCTCCACACACAAAATTAAGCCAATGCCTAACCACCAAACCTTGAAAGTTGTGATGATTGCTAAGGGGGTAGGCAAAAAACCAAGTGGCCAGTGCCAATTTGCCAAATGGATAAAAATTCCTACGCGGCCCCTATCCCAAGACAGGCAGCTCACACATAGTCCAAAGCAAGGCCGAGAACCTACACTAAGGGCGGGAGAGCGGGTGTTCAGCAGCACCAATCAAGTGTCTAGGGCACTCTTGCGCTGATGCTTACATAATTCCTTAACCACCCCCACCCCTTTCCTGATTGGCTGTAACCCGTGATGCCTATTTAGAGAAATGAAACTTAGACCTAGAAACGAAACCCACTTAGTCAGGGGTGTGTCCAGGGGCCCAGTTGCAAGAAGGACCGCCTTCTGAGGACGATCCCATTTGCAAGGAAGTCTTGACTTGTGGCTCGCCACCTGCTCTTGGACTCTGTCTTTCTTCAGACCCAGCCAGCTTGATCAACAGTCAGGGATGATGGGAGCTGGAGTCCAGTATTGGTTGAAGAACAAGAAATTATCCATTTATAAATGGTAGCAGGAATGTGGAAACTGCTTTCCAGTGACTTCCAGGCTTGCATACCCTGTGGCTTCATGGGTGTAGATTACAAAAGAATCACCACAGCTGGGATTTGTATAGACGGCCACACAACTGGATCTGCTCAAATATGAGTAACAAGGCTTGTCTTTCAGCTCCAAATGGCAAATTTAAGAAAAGGATGAACTTCTTGAATTTAATTTGCATGTTAATATAGGGTAACTTATTGCATATGATTACTCTAATCACTCAACTTTCTTGCAATTCTGCAAAAAGTAATTTCAGAAGGGCATTGATTTCTTTTCATCCTTTTAAGAAAAAATATCTTATGAACAGCACTGCATAAACACTGATCCCCCAGCCCCTTTCAAATGAAAATTGGTCAATTGTCAGCTGTATCTCAGTGTGCACTTTGGAGGGGGGGGGGGAGGATAATATATGCCCAATTTTTTAACCTTGCATCAGAATGGCAGTGTGTAATGTCAATTTCTTGGGACACCTTATTTAAAAGGACACAATAGACAATTTGCCAAACCCCCTATTCTTCCTTTTTATATATAATTTTTATTAAATTTTATTTTAAAAAATTGACAAAACATCCTTCTTACATATAATATATAAAAACTACTTGGCCATCTTGGCCTGAGACTTCCTCAACTAATGGTTTTCCTAATTATACTCTGATATTGCATTTTGTTATTATTAATATTACCCTTAAATCCAAATCTTAAATACACCATTTAAACATCATATTAATGATAATTGATATCTCTAACCTTACAAAACTTCTTGTAGCTCTACTAATGATGTCAGTTGTTTATAATTGTCTCTCAAATACAATGTAAATTTATTCCAGTCTTTCAAAAAGGTCTGGTCCTGCAGGTTCCGAATTTTCCCAGTTAGTTTCACCAACTCAGCATAGTCCATTCAGTTCATCTGCCACTCTTCTTTTGTTGGGATCTCTTCCTGTTTCCATTTTTGGGCCAATAATATTCTTGCTGCAATTGTTGCATACAAAAACATGGTGGCTATTGCCATTGGAGGCTACAAGTGTAAAAAAGTTAAATATGGAAGGAAACTGGGCTACCTATGAAGATTTGGTGATCAAAATAGATAATCAGTGGAAATTAAAACCTTATAAAGAAATTAAAAGCTTAGTGAAAGATTGGTTGCATTATTGTCAAATAAATGGAATATTAAAAGAAGATAAGAAAAACAATGGATTTGAATATACAAAATCCAGGTTTGAAGTAAATTTGTTGAGTTCTAAAATTAAAATATTGTCAAAAATGTATAAAGTACTTTTAGAATGGTATGTGAAAGATGAGGAAGTTAAACAATGATATATGAGGTATGATACACTGGGCAAAGGATATTGGTTATAATATACAATTAGAGGATTGGGGAAAACTTCTGAAAGATGGAATAAATTTTACAGCTTGCAGTTCGCTTAAAGAAAATGTAATGAAAATGATGTATAGATGGTATATAACACCAGTGAAGTTAGCAAAAATGTACAGACTAAATAATCAATGTTGGAAATTTAAAGAAAAAGAGGGTACCTTCTATCATTTGTATGAAAGTGAAGGCTTTCTGGGAAATGATATATAATGAAGTTTTAAAAATGTTGAAATATACATTTTTTTAAAGAAACCAGAAGCCTTCCTATTGGATATTGTAGGTAGAGAAATACATAAGCAAGATAAAACATTGTTTTTGTATGCAACAAATCCCCTATTCTTCCATCACAACTGCTCTCAGCAGCATGACCCTGATTAAAACCCCCACACATCTTTCGTATGGTAATTCATTTTTGATACACTATTTATGTTCCTATTTCAATTTTATTAAAAAACAGTCTAGAACTTCATAATAAATGAGGTGGCAGGGAGGATGTTGTGTTGTTGCCAGCCTGGTGGTCCACCTCAGGCAGCAAACATCTTGGGCCAGCTCAGATTCTCGAAGGCCCCTGCTTCCAATCTCCACCCAGTCAAGGAAGAATTCATATACTTCATGTTCATATACCCACAACTTTATGCAAATCTCTCCATACAACCAAGAACTCAGGTTTTTGGGAGGCTCCCAATTGTTCAAAGACCATCTTACACATGTAGGGCTAGCCAAACTTAGGTGCTTTTAGGTTCCCTTTAAATCAGTATGAAAAGTTATTCATGATTTCTTCAGTCCCATTGATCTGAATGGGAAATAAGTGCAATTAATGTAAATTGCAATCCTAACCATGTCTACTCAGGAGTTAAGTCCGGTTGAATTCAATGGGACTCACTCCCAGGTAACTGAGTTTAGGGCTGCAGGTTTAGCCTGAATCCAGCCATAGGCTCCTTGGAGATCATCAGCTGAATGCATAAAGTCTGAGAGCTAGGACAGTGCCCACAGTTCTGTCCTTCTTTTTCCCACATGTTGGAAAAGTGAACGTTGGTACTTGCCACAATAAGTTCCTGTTCTGCAGGGAGGAATAGGAACCTTGATATGCACATGGCCTTGTGGTATTTGAGTTAGTATGTGAATGTTAGTCCTACCATAAAGTGGGCCACATTTGGCACACCTTGATGGAAAATAAGTCTTGAGAGATTTGCTCCCAAAGAGAGGAGGGTGGGATTTATCCTGGCTGTCAGAGAGGAGGAAGAGATTAGGTATTTAAGCCAGCTGGTCCCTTCCAACCAGGCTTCTTCCCATCTTGAATGCTCCTCTCCCACCCTCGGCTGTGTGGGCTGAGCAAGCTGACTTATCAGGATCTGCAAGACGGGGGGCATCTTTGGCTGGTCTTTGGGGCTCCCTTTTTTCCTCCTTTTCCAATCTGCCTGGAATTCAATTGGCTTTCTGACTGAAAGCCTCTCCTCGTCCCTTTTTTTTTTTGCACAGTGACACCAGAACATCAATGGGATATCAAAGTTACCAGGAGAACTCTTTTTTTAAAAAAACACACACAGTGTAGACAAGAACATGGAATATGAGAGTCCTGCTGTATCAGACCAAAGGCATGCTAGAGGTAGCAGAAAGGCATCGTGGCCATTGATCCTCTGTGAATTTATCCAATTTCCTTCAGAACCCATCTAAGTTGTCTGCTATAACCACATCTTATGGAATTGAATTCCGTAGTTTAAGCATGCACAGTGTGAAGAAGTGCTATCCCTTGAGTGTAGAGGACAATTCCAGGAAGCAGTAGTAGTGCTCACTGAGATAGACCCTTGTCCCATCTAGCCTATTATTTTCTGCTCCAAGTGGCAGCAGTTCTCCTACATATTGCATAGAAAAAAATATTTTCCCCAGTCATAGAATCATAGAATCATAGAATCATAGAGTTGGAAGAGACCACAAGGGCCATCGAGTCCAACCCCCTGCCAAGCAGGAAACACCATCAGAGCACTCCTGACATATGGTTGTCAAGCCTCTGCTTAAAGACCTCCAAAGAAGGAGACTCCACCACACTCCTTGGCAGCAAATTCCACTGTCGAACAGCTCTTACTGTCAGGAAGTTCTTCCTAATGTTTAGGTGGAATCTTCTTTCTTGTAGTTTGAGTCCTGCTACCTGAGAACTTGAAAATGGTCCCAAAATCCTATGATCTATGTGTCTATCAGATCACCAAATGCCTGGCTGGTGCAAATTATTAAGCCTTTGATTAAATGTTCGGTAGTGACTTTTTCAATCTAAATAAAAAACTTATTATCCCAGTCTGGTACTACAATTGATTCAGGGAAATAGAAGTTTCAATGAACTTTCCTAGGTATCGATCACTGAGTAGAATTCACCCATGCATGGTTATTGTAGCTGTTAGCAAAGCAGATTCAGGTAGAACCTTTATGTGCTGAAGTTTCCCATATTGTATCTTGGTTCTACCTGAACCAAGGGTTGGCGAGAAGGGAGAAAGCATCTTCATGGTTGTGAAAACACCGAATGAGAATGGTGCACTTGAAAATCTTCATGCTTTTATAGGGGTTTTCATAGGCAAATCTGTTTTTCAAATGGCAAAGAATTTCTGCAGCTGAAATCAATGTCAGCAGCCATTGAGATCAATCCTGCTTTGTGAAGTCTAAAAAAATCTTGTTAAAGACAACTGGAAAGATTGAGAGGGAGAAAAGTAAGAGAAAACACAACATGAAGTTTTTAAATTTCATTTTCTTTCCCTTTAAAGCAAGTGAATATGTTCTGGGATTATTTTTAAACAATGCATTCCCTAGTGAAGAAATTATGAGCTCTTTGGGAAGGATATAATTTTAATAAAATAAATCTTGTCAAGTCTTACTGCTGTTTATGTCTATTAGATTTGGAAGTTCTGTCCAAATCTGTTTGCAATCCTGGTTTGAAGTCCATTTGAAGAAAGCAGATTCTGAAATGGTGTTGAAAAACCCTGAAAGGCCTCTAGATCCCTGAAGATATATTGGGAGCATGCTGGATCCTAGAGTCTTTGGAACTTTCTGCAAGTGATGGTTGGAGGTGAATTTTGCATTCAGGTCTGTTGGTGGCAGGAAGTACCTGGCAGCCGCTTGAGGACTGATGATGCCCCAAACGCACATTCTCTGACGAGAGAGTTTACTCCCCCTTTTAAGGCATTGCTTCTTCAATGGACATTTGTTAGCTGAGGGATGCCTATGCAAGATAATTTAAATCAGATTCATTATCCCTTAGCACCCTTTAACTCTACTACATTGTCCTTGAATTCAGGAGAAATGGGGAGGATTATCCTCACCCTTTCAATGTCTGCTGATGACTGAAGTGGGGGTTTCCAATCTGCCTGACTGGTATACAACCACCACAAGAAGAGAGCTTAATTAATGTCAATTACAAGGGTGCAATTTTGACCATATGGATGGTCTCAAAATAGTCCTATGGCTGGCTTCAAACAAATATCTGTTTTCTTTGGCATGGTTAGTGTGTAACAGATACCTTGCTGAGTTGCTCAACTCAGCACCCATCTTTATCAGAAAGTCCATGTTCTAGCAGGGCATTGGGACTTTAATAGCCAAACAAGGTTGAGCTTAGCCACCAATAATAGTAGTTTAGGTGAAAAATAGTTGGTTGCCTTGTTTTTTTAAAAAAATTTTTGCCTCACATTGATGGCAATCTTGCCTGTGTTGATCTGAAACTCAACACTTGCATGTTTTGGAACACCCACCCACTTGTTCTGGTGCACTAGGACAGATGGTCAGCTCCATGGGGCCTGGAAATTTCATGGTGGTTTTTAAAAAACAGAATCATAAAAACAAATTGAACTCATGCTGCAGGATTGCAACCTCTGTTCAGCAGCTGGTGAGTGGAGGTTCAGTCATGCTATAGCTTGCTGCTTCCCCAAACACATGACCTACAAGGGACCTCCTGGACTCTCCTTCTTCCCACTTGATGTCCCACCCCCTGAAGGCCCTGGATGGCCCTCCCTGCACACCCCCCCGGCCCAATACAGTTTGAGATTTGGAATTGAGCCTAGCATTTAAGGATGACATGCAGGAGCTAATCCCTTGGGGAGCATGATAAAGATACATTCTGACCACATGTGTGGTCTTTTGAAACAAGCAGTCGTGACTCAGAAAACATGCACACTTCGTTATGCCTACTGCCACTATAAATGTAGCATTTAGAGGAAACTGGAGCTTGGGGGCTTGATTTTCTGCAGACAGTTTAATTTTCTTTGTGCTGCCTCTGACAGAAATGGAGGAAAGAAATGGGCCACCTTTTTCTGAAAGTCTCTCTCTGGGCATTCCTGTCCTGAAATAAAACCATGTAAGCATTCCTGTGGCATGCCAGTGACATTGTTGCTAAATGTGCTGTATTTATTATTTACCAGCATTAAATGACTTTGTTTACTGCATCTTCTGCATGCTAATGGAAGGCAGGAGTAACATTTGACTACAAATACCAGCACAATATTAAAAGGATCCCAAGTGAGAGTGGGAGAGTAAATAATGTGTGCTAATCCAGCTAAAACCAGGATTCCTTTGAAAGCAAATTGTGAGGCATATGTTATTACTATATATTGCTAGGAATATAGTACAGTGGTACCTAGGGTTACGTATACTTCAGGTTACATACGCTTCAGGTTACAGACTCCACTAACCCAGAAATAGTACCTCGGGTTAAGAACTTTGCTTCAGGATGAGAACAGAAATCATTCACTGGAGGCGTGGCGGCAGCAGGAGGCCCCATTAGCTAAAGTGGTGCTTCAGGTTAAGAACAGTTTCAGGTTAAGAACGGACTTCTGGAATGAATTAAGTACTTAACCCGAGGTACCACTGTAATAGCAAGCTAATTCTCTTAGTGTAGGTCTTAACACAAGTAGAGGTATCCATACACAAGCGAGGGAGTATCAAAAGGCTTGCAGAAGCCCCTATTGCAGTTATAATAGGATGAATAAAAACTGATTCTTCTTGGAATAAAAATTTTCCAGTCCAAAAATATGGTTGCTAAGCTTTACTAACAGAACTTGTTCCAAAACAGACCTACAACAATAATGATGCATTCAAATAGTTGCACAAAATCATGTACTTGTCCAAGCACAGGCTGAACTTCTTAGACATACGAAGTTACTTCAAGCTGAACTAAAATCAAAGTTATTTCTCTTCACGCAGACTCCATTACAGTCCGAGGGTGTGTTCTTTCCAGGAAATACCTCTTTAGCACACGCAGAACAAAGCTGAGCTCTCACAAAATGGAGATTTGCAACTGAATACTCCTCCCATGTGACCCAAGTTAAACACCATGTGAGAGAGCAGCAGAGATACATTCTTTGTTAATTATCAACCTATTAGGCACTCAGAGAGCCTCACTTAGTTTCAATGAAATGTTCCAGGTTCCCTTTAGCGATACATAATCATTTTCCATTTCCATGTACAATTAAACATTTATCCTTAACAGCCCCTAACTCCCAAATGAACTCAAATTCAAAATGGAGCCAGGAACAACAACAACCTTCAACCTAAGGCCCCAGGGCAGGTTGCTGCATTAAAACAAAATATTAAAAGCAGTTTAAGATAACGTACAATCACAGAAATGAAGTGGGTCCTGAAAATATACATCTCAGGAGTCAAAAACTAGGGCAAAGTGGTGCATCTTTAGCATTCACTGGAAGCTGTACAATGAAGGTGCCCCTGTGGGGAAGGAGTTCCATAATTTAGGGGCTGCTCTCAAACTTAATGGATTTCAAACTTACCTAATTCACATCTAATTATAAGGAAATTGCTTTGCCAAACTGTGTGCATTAGGCAAAATTGCATACAAATGTATGTATATTAGGCTTTAGCTTTGGAAACCTTCCCTGCCTAAGCCCAAAGGTGCTCAGCTCCCCTTTCCCCAAGGCTTTGGATCAGCCTTCCCAAACTTAGTGCCTCCAGATGTTTTGGGCTGCCATTCCCATCCGCTCCCCAGCCAACATGGTCAATTGTCACAGATGATGGGAGATGCAGTCCTAGAACATATCAAAGGCACCTGGTTAGAGGAGGCTGCTTCATTTATAATTTGTGGGTGCTCTGACACCCAGGGCCCCACATAGCTGGTGCCTAGGCCCATGTTCAATCCCTGGCACTTGCACATGGGACTGGAAATCTTCCCTGCATGAAATCCTGGAGAACCATCACCAGTCATTATGGACAATACTAGGTGAACAGTATGAGACAGCTTCCTATGAAGAATGTATTTTCCCCCTTCCCTTGCTTTATTTTTTTTAGGTAAAGCTCAGTGTTAGAACACATGGCTTGGCTGTCAGAGGTTCCAGCTTCAATCCCTGGTGGAACCATGAAAGACCCTGTCTGACATCCTGGGGAAACGTTGCCAGTCATAGCAGACCAGGAACAGGCCATGTGGTGACTGGCAAATGGCGTGAGCTGTAACTCCTATCCTTCGTCATCATGCCGGCTGCAGAGTTATTTGTTTATTTGTTTATTATTTGCTTTCTTACCTGTCCTTCACCACAAGGTCCCAGAGCAAGTTACAACGATATGAAATATAATGTCATAAAACAAATTGAACCAACCCATCAATCTCTTTATTACAATCAGTGGCAAGCATTCAAAAATAAACTTTGTCTCGGACTTCCGGGTTAGCGCTTCTGGTTAATGGCGGATTTCCTCCGTCTCGGAGGAATCCGCTCCTTGGAAACAAGGGTCTGACCGCCACGGCGAGGCCGAGACCCGCAAAAAACCACGGACGGAAGAAGACCGTGGGCTTGGGATTCGGCACGTACCTTTTGCGCCTCCCCTACTCGCGGGGAGACCCAGTTTCGGGGCTCCAGAGCGACATGGGGTGAGTGGCGCGGTACATAGAATCAAACGCTACTTTCAAGGAGTGAAGCCGCATAGCTGTTGCCGGAAAGCGCCGACTTTTCCTGTGGACATTTGGACTTTAAGTAAATATTTGTAAGTAAATAGAAAATTGGACTACTAAACATTTTAATTTGGCATTTGAACGTGAAGGTCTAAACAGGAAGTCCGCCTTCCATTTTGTAAAAAGATCAACGCAAAGCTGTTGTAAGCTAAAGCCTGGGAAAAGTATTTTGCAAAGTATTAATTTTCACCATTTAAGATATTGAACACCCCCTCGGAAGCAGGGGAAGGGGGGGAAATTCTTTGTGGACGATTTAAACCTGCAGGAGAGTGAGGAAGACGACTTAATCTACCACTGTCTCGAGCCTGGGATCGGGCTGTCAAAAAGCTTTATGATTTGGAAAAATAAGAATGGGGAATGGAACACATCTTGATGGATGGTTGAATTGAGATATATATCTTTTTGTATTGATTTCGTGATACTTAAAAAGAAGAAGAGTTGAATTGTAATTTTGCTACTGGTTTCTGACTTGAAAATAACAAAAAAATTAGAAACTGTTGCCGATAGAGGGAGCTTCAGAAACTGTTGCACTGTGACATTTGTGAGGTGGAAATTTCCACCAAAGGACAGAGGCTGAGAAATAAGTGGTCTTGAGGAGTTTTAAGATAATACTGGAAAACAAGAAGCTCTAGGGAACATGTCTGATAAAATAAATGCTCTGTTGGAGCAAATGTTTGAAATGACAGACTTGATGATAAAGAAAGCGGACACTCTTGAACAGAGTGCTTCCGATTTGAAACAGAATGTACTTGTCTTGGAACAGAAAGTGAGTAATTCAACAGGTACTGTTCGGGATGTGGAACCAACTTTGAAATGGCAAGCATTGGAGAAGAAGATGGCACAACAAAAACAAACTGTTTTGGATCTGCAAGATGAAACTCAAGTGGAGGCCCTGGCCCCAGTGAACCAAACTGATGGATACAAATTGAAGTTTGAGGTTATGGACTTTGAAAGCCAGAATTGGAGAGGCAGTGCCCCACTCGGACTGAATAAGGCAAGATGGATGGATTTTTTGTTGGAGCGAGGCACTGCGGGAAAGCTTGGAAAAGTGGAGTTCCATAACCTCAAAGGGACTGTGGAGTATGCCTTGGAATACCTCTTGGATTACAATTTTGAACACGGAGTATGGGCAAACATGTTGAAATGGAATAAAGGAGCTGTTGAGAAGAAAGCCCTTTGGGATTTAATTTTAGGCACTGAAAGAAATCTGCAAATAGAACTGGGAGAAGAGTTAAGAGCCTCGGACATAAGAGTACCGGGTTAAATGAATTTAATGGAACTGTCAGAAAAGACTGATAAAATTGGCAGAAAAGACTGATAAAATCCGAAACCAGGGAGAAGAGATGGTGGGAAAAATTGGGAATCTTTTAAAACAGCATTTAGTATAATATCGCATAATTAAGGAATGTTGGGAGATGGTGGAATGAAATTATATGACTTTAGTGGAAATATGATAAGGACGTGAGATTTTAGGATTTAAGGGTATAAGATTTAAGGTTTTTTCTCTCTCTCTTTTTATTAGATTGGAGTATAGATAATTTTTTAGATGTTGATGGGAGGATAAGGTTCAAATGGATTAAGATAAATAAGTGAGTAAGCAGTGAAAGATGGAAAGAATTTGCTGACTTAATTAGTAACTGGAATACAAAAAGGGAGGTGGGAGGAGGTCGAGGAAACAAGTTATTGAAGGATGGAATTGTGAAAAATGGAAGTGTTTCTTTTTAAATGTTTTTGCGTGTTTTTTCTCCTGTTGGTGGGGTGGAGGGGTGGTTTTCATGTATTTTTTTAATTTTTCTTTATCTTTGTTTCTTTCTTCATTTTTATTGTATTTTGTCTTTTTCAGTTTTTTTCTGTATTTGTTAAAATTGGAATAAATATCATTTAAAATAAATAAATAAATAAACTTTGTCTCAATATACAAAATAGTACCAAACAGAGTAAAAATAACTAAAAAATAACATTACTTAGTGACTGTGAACAAATAACATAGCAAATGTAAAAGCAATTTGGAACAATTCCTATATAAACAATTTTTTAAATTCTGTATGTATCACGAGCATTTAAAGACAATTCCATGTAGAAAAACAGTTCCAATACAGATGCAAACTGGAATAAGGATCTCCTCTTAAAAGCCTTCTTTGAACAGTAGGTGCCAAAAGGCAGCAGAGAGAGTGCCCAGCTGGTACATAAGGGGAGGGCATTGCAAAGAGTAGCTGCCACCACATTAAAAGGCCCAATTCTTACATTGTACAGAATCAACATCCTGATAAGACATGTAGAAATCAGTTGGGTATATAAGGGGTGAGATGGGTTTTATTAAGAATTCTGGTCCCAAGTTGTATAAGGCTTTGTTCACCAGTACCAGCAACAGTTTTGATGATGAGGATTATAGTCCACAACCTCTGGCAGCTGCCGCAATAGCTGCCCCTGGACTCTGGCACAGACAGTACTGAATGAGACAAACCAATTGTCTGATTTGGCATAAGGCCACTTCCTTTATTCCCAGATTTGGAACAGACCAGAGAAGCCCCATCTGTGCCCTGGAGTCCTATCTCAGCATTGCGTCATGATAGAGCTGTATTAGGTTCAGACTCATTTCATCATTTTTTAGGGTAGGGCCAAAGCTGCTCTCCAAACGGGGAACTTTCTCCTTTTATGAATCTTACTCTAAGTTGTGAAATTTCCTCCCCACAGAGTTTCACGTGGCACATCCACTTGTGCAGCTTTTGGCAAAGGCACCTCTTAACCCTTGACCTTCAACACATGAGACATGTGTTTTTAGGACTCACCCTATTCCTTCTCCTGCATGTGAAGACAGGCTCCAGCAGGCTGAGCAGATGAAACCATTACTAAGTCCAACGGTCAAGAAGGCAGTGCTGGTACTCACTACACAAGGGAGGGCTCTCAGACCCTGCCAGAGCATTGCGCCTCCCTCCTTAAGCCAGGTAGAAGCTTCTCAGGCTTTGGGAAGGGGGTGTGAGGCTTTTATTGGGGGAGGGGACGTGCCAGTACTGTGTGCCAGTGCGGACCTCCAGAACAAAGCAGTGTGTAGAGGGAAGTGAGGGGCACATGGGGCTCGCCAACCTGGGAAGAGAGCCCATTTAGGAGAAGGAAAACTCTGATTCTAAACCTTCACTGTCTTGCGGGATATTTTCAGGAGAACAAAAGGCTAAGGAGTAAACCCCACACAAGCAGCAAGCTATAGAGTGGACTCCCTATGACATGATTGGATGGCACCTTGTATGCCTCCTTCCAGCAACTCCGGCAGTCAAGCTGCTGTGAAACTTTCCTCTGGACCACATCAATGAAGTGTGTGTGGGGGGGGGGGGTTCTTGCTGTCTGGGCAGCCCAGGACCTCCAGACACACTGCCCAGGCTTGTGCCCCAGGGAGGTCATTTTGCTGCTGCTAACGTACTAGTTTGACTTCACTCCCAGAGGAACATTCCAATATCTCTCAAGGCAGGCAGATGCCAACAACAATTTATTTTTACTGAATTTTAATACTGAATTTTAAACTGTTTTTTAATGCACCCCGCTGGACCTGCTGGGGAAGGATGAGTAATAAGTTTAAGAATGAGTGAATGAATATATATGAGGCAGAAGAAGGCAAAAGCCTTTCTTTTTAGTAGCAAAGCTTTTCTGTTGCTTTCAAGTAGCAGCAGAGCTTCATAAACATTAGCAAGCACCCTAAGTGCAGCATTCCACATTAAGAATAGTCCCATGGGACTGAGGGTAACATCATGATTGTAACACAGTTCCCAGCAGTATTCTTAGTAGTAATAGTAATAGTAATAGTAATAACTAGCTATCAGTCATATCACTTTCTGAAAATCCTCCACTTCCACAGGTGATGAATGATCCCACAAAATGGGGGGGGGGCACTGCATTGTAATTATTATGATTAAACTACCTCTTGCTGAAAGAACAGATCAACACAGCCAAATTTTCTGTTAAGTGCTGTAAAAGTAAGCACTGCACATTACTGAAAGACAAAATATGTTGCAAACTTGCACCGTTGGCAGCTGAGAGCTTGCCAGAGTTCATCTCTCCAAGATACCAATTTTGTTTATCTACATTATAATGATATGAATTATATTCTTAGTAAAGGAAGGGACGGGAGTTTCCCTCACTAAACCTCCAGAATGCTCTTCCATGGGCTCATGTGAGACCACTCCTGCCCACTGGATCCAGCCTTGGGGTCATCTGACAGCCACTCCTGTTTTCTCTCTTGGCCCAGCCAGCCTCCCCCACTCAGGAGCCATCACAGCAAAACTGACAGATTTTCTCCTCCCTACTCTTCTTCATTGGACCCTCCTTCCATGGAGGTCTCTAAGAAGGTTGGATGGCCATCCTGCCTTGGAGGGGATTTGGACTAGATGACCCTTGGGGCCCCTTACACCTCTGTGAGTCTATGATTCTGCTGCCAGCCCTGGAGCCTCCTGGGCTCCTCTTCTTGCTCTTGGTTGTCAGGGTCTGACCATCTGTCTTCTCTGAGCATGCCAGCTGTGGCTTGCAGACCCTTCAAGTGTCCCAAATTTCCAGGGACGTCCCTGATTTAGAGAAGCCATGCCAATTTCTGATTTGATTCTGGAATGTCCCACTTTTTGTTAGGAACATACTAACATTTTCACTGGAGAAATGTTGGAGGGTATGGACTTGAATGAGGAGATGAAGCAGCATCCTTTGCTTGCCTTCTGCTCTGCCTCCTGGGCCCAGAAGGATCAGTCATGGGACCGGGCAGGAGGGGGGAAAGTGAGGAGGAAGTGGGGGACTCACCACTGGCCTCTTATGCAACAGCCCTGTTTATAAACCAGTCCCAACGAAAGGTAAAAACTAAAAGTACTCCGTCTCAACTGGGTTGCAGTTTGGACTGCCATTCTAATTTGCAATTCTCAAATCCTCAAATTAAATGATAAGCCCATTCTACTGCATTGTATGCCTCACAAAAGCATCCTGTTGTTAAACGGGAAACTTTTAATCTAAAACCCAGTATCATAGATTTGATACCACCGCCTGAAGGGTTCAGAAATAATGTAAACCTGTTGGACCAAATAATTAAGTGAGAAGCAGATATTTTAAAACAGCATCTGAGGCTAATGAATATTTGGTCATGATGTCCATTGGTATTAAAATGTATTAAAATATATGCTTGCAACAAGTTATTCATCAAATATTAAAGGTTGCATTTAAATGGCAAACACCATATGGGAAATCCTTAGGCAGAGTTTCTGCTGAAGGCACTAAGAGTTTACCAGTTATTTCTTGAGGCTTTTGGATTACAGGGGCAGCACTGTCATTTTACAAGCAGAAATTTCACTTTGGGAGAGAGAAAGAGGAGATGTTTCATTGACTTTGTCCCAGTTCTGCCAGAAGATCCACACCTGTTTACATTTTTATTAACTCACAGCCATAATCCTTTCCTCTCTCCTATTTCATTCTATTTCATTCATATATATATATTTGAATGAAATAGAAATATGGAATATATATATATATATCCATCCTAGTAACAAAAAAGCAATAGCAGTTTTTTCTCCTATACAGGTATACAGTTCATTGATTTCCCACCCTTAACGACAGAAAATCAAAGAAGGAATTCCCAAGTAGGATTTTTCTTATAATGTTGACTGGTAAAACTGTGTGAGCCTTCACTTCTTCTCTTGCTCCTTGAAAATGGATGCTAGAGTTGAGCTAACATTTAAACTTGAAATGAAGAATGTCAGGAGTGTCTGGATTCTGATGACAGCTGGCCCATGAATGCAGGTGGCAACAACCCAGTGAAGTACCTTCAGGCCCCCAGTGAATTCCACCCACCCATGTGGGCCATTGACTCTTTCTGAACATAAGTGGGCTTCCAGTTTTAGTTGCGCCCTGGTGTGTTCCTGCGTCCTTGCTTATTCTTCCGTCCTGGCTTGTTCTTCAAACCGGTTTCCTGACTTGCCCTCCACTCTGAACTTGTCTGTCCTGATACCAGACTCCTGGATAACCTCAGAATTGCTCATCAAGGCCCAGAACTCACAGCAGTTGTCATTGTGATACTTCAACACTCAATTGTTACAGTTAATTTACATAGAAGAACTTGGTGCTTAAATAATTTTTATCTCTGCTACGGGACCTTAGACTGATTATAATTTTTATACATTTGTATTTTTAAAAATCTTGCGAGTTGTATCCAACGTTAAGCCTATTCAGAGTAGGCCCATTTAAATTAATGTACATAGCTAACTATCAACTATTAATTTCAGTAGGTTTACTCTGAGAAGAATTTAGCTAAATATATACCCTTGTATTTTAGACATGTTATATTTCAGGAGTGGAGAACCTCAGGCCCCGAGGCCAAATGTGGTGGTACTGCAGGTCTCTCTAACTGACACTTGGAACTGGCCTCAGGGCTCAGATCCTCCCCAGATACATCATCTCACCCGCCTGGCTTCACATCTTCCTTCAGTGGTTTTGCCTGGGTGGAATGTATCCTTGAACTCTGATAGTAATTCTGGGTTGTCTGGATGAGAGAACAAACTGGTCTACTGTGCAAAAGTTAAATTTACATTAATTGTTCCACCCTCTTTTGCTCTTGTCCCCAGCCACTACTGGCATAGAATTGTAGAGTTGGAAAGGACCCCAAGGATGGCAAACATGACCTAATAGGCATTAATAAAACCTGGTGGGGTTAAATGCATGACTGGAATGTAGAAATTATGGGATATAACTTGTTCAAAAGGAATAGACCAAACAGGTAGGAAGGAAAATTATATGTAAAATATTTGTATACTTGTGAAGAGATCCATGGCTTAGAGCATGGAAGGCAGTTTGAGAGAATATGAGTAAAATTGTAGGAGAGAGTTGCAATATCATCAGTTATATGATATGTTTTAATTAGATAGAAAGAATGGTTTTTTGGACCGAAGTTCACAATTCAGAAAAAGAACTCCTGCAAAACAAAGATAAACTTTTGCCTAAAATGTATAACCTGTTTTAGAATGCAAAACAAAACAAGAGCTAGTTAAAGCCTCAATGATGCACTGGGCAATAAATATAGGACACAACATAGATTTTAACCTCCGGGAGAAACTTTGGAAAAGCGACTTGTTATTCTTTGAAAGAGAAAAGCATGTTATTCTTTGAAAGAGAACTATCTGAAAATCATTCATAAATGGTATCTAACTCCGAGTAGATTTACAAGACAGAATCAGATATGTGCTGGAAGTGTAAAGAGGTGGAGGGAATGTTCTTTCACATGTGGTGGAGATGTAAAAGAGTATTGGGAAATGATTTATAATGAACTAAAAAAATGTTTAAAATTACTTTCCCCCCAAAGCCAGAGTCCTTTCTGCTGGGGATAACCCAGACTGAAATTCCCAGGTGTCAGAAAAGGTTATTCATGTACACAGCAACTGCAGCTTATGTTTTATTAGCCCCAAAATGGAAAGTGAGCGAAGTCCCAACTAAAGAGGACTGGCAACTCAAGTTGACAGAATATGCACAACTTGCAGATTTAACATACAGAATAAGACAGCAAGAAGAACATACGTTTAAAGAAGATTTAAAAAAAATTTTTTTTGAATATATGGAAAATAACTGTACAGTGGAAAACTCTGGCAGCATTAAGTTAAATTCAACAGAGTAAATAATTATTGATCGGTGTAATAGTGGAAAATTGATTTGAATGGTTATAGTAAAATATGCAGGGATGTAAGATGTCCAGAATGAACTGTGGGAAGAGAAGAAAGGAAATCATTGGCTATTTTATAGTTTGTAAAATGTTTATTTGAAATTGTAAAACAGAAAATGTAATAGAAAAATATATTTTTTATAAAAAAGGTAGGAGAGAGAAACAACAGTGAACTTACTGTGGGTGTCTGCTATAGACCTCCAAGCCAGATGGAAGACTTATATGATGCCTTCCTAGAGCAGATCTCCAGACATTCCAAAATGAGCAATAGTTATGGGAGACTCAAACTCTGCCAAGAATTTAAGGTTCAATTAATTCTTCCATTTCCTCACTGACAATTCCATTACCCAGATTGTGGAAGGAGCAACAAGGGGATCATCTATCTTGGACCTGGACCTCATCAACAGGGAGGAGATCATTGATGAAGTGGAAGTATTGGGAAACGTGGGAGGAAGTGATCATGTTCTCTTGGGTTTCATGTTACCCGGGCAAAGGAAAGCTGAGTGTAGTAAGACATGCACTCCATTTTAAGGGTAGTTTCAAAAAACTTAAGTAGCTACTGGTCAGAAATTCTCAGAGTCCAAGATGGATGGGAGTTTCTTAAAGGTGAAATGCAGACAATTCCAAAAAGAAAGAAAGTGGGAGACATCTAAAGAAACCATAGTGGCAGCATAAGAAGCTGCTGCTGGTCTGCCATGAGTTTGTGGGGAGGACGGCTCCCCCTTGAAGCCCATTTTCCACCTTGGGCCTGGGGGCGGGCTCCATACTCACCACCACAGCATATAAGGCTCCAAGGAGGCCCGGGACATTGCTGCTGCCGCTCTGCCGTGAGTTTGTGGGGAGGACTGCTCCCCCTTGAAGCCATTTTCCACCTTGGGCCTGGGGGCGGGCCCCATACACACGACCGCAGCTTATAAGGCTCCAAGGAGGCCTCGGGTGTGTGGGGTGGGGTGGGTGTTTACTTGGATGTGGGAATTTGTTTCATTTAAGTTAATTTAATTTAAATACGTTGTGTTTGTAACTTTCTCTGTTTTTTGTTTTTATTGTTTTATTCTTCTGTTGGGGTTTTTTTTGGTATAGTTTGTGTTTTGATTTTAAGGGGCGGAATCAGGGCTGCCTGGGAGTGGGTCCCAGCAATCAAAATGGCTGGGGCAGGTTCCACAGGGGGGATGCACTGGGACAACCAATCTCAGTGATCACGGGTAGGAGGAGGAGTTACGCTAAGACCAGACCATGTCATTACCAAGGAAGCAGGCTTAGTCATTGCTTGAGGACTATCCCTGCCTCCAGGTCTGGTCCTGACCGGACGGATACTGGAATCAGCAAGGGATACCCACACATCCTGAAGGTACTGTTGTGCAATGCCAGGACAATGATCCATAAAACCACTGTGATCCATGACTTGATTGTGGATGGAGGATTTGACCTGGCATGTGTAACAGAGACTTGGTTGGATGAAGCAGATGGGCCTGTCCTTGCCGCTGCTTGTCCACCAGGTTTCTCTTACGCACAGCAACCCAGGCCTTGTGGGTGGGGAGGGGGGGTTGCAGTGATTTTTAGGAAGTCATTAGTCTGCACCAGGCGTCCTATTGGCAAAACCCAGTTTTCTGAGTGCATGTTCTGGAAGTTGGGCAATAGGGGCAGTACAGGATTCCTTTTGGTGTACCGACCTCCCCGCTGCACCAAGGATTCCCTGCCCGAGCTGCTTCAGGTCGTGGCGGATGTTCTCCTGGAGACACCTAGTTTGGTTGTCCTAGAGGATTTTAACATCCATGCCGACACGACTTTATAAGGGGCCGCTCGGGACTTCGTGGAAAGCATGGCCTCCATGGGGCTGTCCCTGAATAAGTCTGGCCCAACCCTTAGCCGTGGACATGCCTTGGACCTGGTGTTTACCTCTATGGATGTTTGTGATCTGACACTAAGTAAAAGCGAAACGAAAGAAGTGCCATGGTCAGATCACTTCCTGGTGCAACTGGACTTCTCTGTGACCCTTCCCCTCTGCAGGGAGGTGGGACCGATTCAGATGCTCCGCCCCCGCCACTTAATGGATCCAAATGGTTTCCAGAGAGTGGTAGGGGATGCTTTATCCCATGTTGATGGCCTTTCAGCCAATTCCCTGGTGGCCCGCTGGAATGTGGAGTTAACCAGGGCTATTGACTGTTTGGCTCCGAAGCGCCCTCTCCGATTGCATGGAGCCCGGACAGCCCCGTGGTTTTCCACGGATCTGAGGGCAATGAAACAATCGTTGAGACGGCTAGAGCGCCGGTGGCGGATAACCCATTCTGAATCTGACCGGACACGGGTTAGAGCTCAATGTCGAGCCTACCATGTGGCGATAGCGACGGCGAAGAAGACTTTCTTCGCCACCTCTTTTGCATCTGCAGAAAACAGCAGCAGGAGACTCTTTCAGGTGGTTTGCAATTTAGCGGAACCTGCTCCATCAGGACCCAATACAGGCCACATGATCTCCTGCAATGATTTTGCAAAGTTTTTTGCAGATAAAGTCGCTCAGATTCAAGAAGAGGTAGACTCCACCGTGGGAGCAGGGCCGGGGCAGGAGAGTGCTAGAGTTCTGTCTAGTCAAGTTGTGTGGGATCAATTCCAATCTGTTACCCCCGAGGATGTGGACAGGCTGCTTGGACAAGTGAAACCAACCACTTGTCTCCTTGATCCTTGCCCATCCTGGCTTATAAAAGCTAGCCGGGAAGGGCTGGGTGATGGGCTTCGTGGGGTGGTGAATGCTTCCCTCCATGAGGGAGCCTTCCCAGACCCGCTGAAAGAGGCAGTTATTAAACCGCTTCTTAACAAACCAACTTTAGATGCGGCCACGATGGCCAACTATTTCCCAGTCTCAAATCTTCCATTCTTGGGCAAGGTGATTGAGCGAGTGGTTGCTGAACAACTCCAGGCATGCCTGGAGGATGCGGACCATTTGGATCCCTTCCAGTTGGGATTCAGGCCTCATCATGGGACTGAAACTGCCTTGGTCGCACTGGTTGATGATCTCCGGCGGGCTAGGGACAAAGGTGAGAGCTGTTTCCTAGTTCTGCTGGATCTCTCAGTGGCGTTTGATACCATCGACCATAACATCCTTCTGGACCGTTTTGAGGGGCTGGGAGCTGGGGGCACTGTCATACAGTGGTTCCACTCCTTTCTCCTGTTCAGAAAGTGGTGGTGGGGGATGAGTGTTCAGACCCCTGGGCTCTCACTTGTGGGGTGCCTCAGGGTTCTGTCCTCTCCCCCATGCTTTTCAACATCTATATGCAGCCGCTGGGAGAGATAATCAGGGGGTTTGGGCTGGGTATGCGGATGATACCCAGCTCTACCTCTCTTTCAAATCAGAACCAGGCGGTGAAGGTCCTGTGTGAGTGTCTGGAGGCGGTTGGAGGTTGGATGGCGGCTAACAGATTGAGGTTGAATCCTGACAAGACAGAAGTACTGTTTTGGGGGGACAGGAGGCGGGCAGGTGTGGAGGATTCCCTGGTCCTGAATGGGGTAACCTGAAGGACCAGGTGCGCAGCCTGGGAGTCATTTTGGACTCGCAGCTGTCCATGGAGGCACAGGTCAAATCTGTGTCCAGGGCAGCTGTTTACCAGCTCCATCTGGTACGCAGGCTGAGACCCTATCTGCCTGCGGACTGCCTCGCCAGAGTGGTGCATGCTCTGGTTATCTCCCGCTTGAACTACTGCAATGCGCTCTACATGGGGCTACCTTTGAAGGTGACCCGAAAACTACAACTAATCCAGAATGCGGCAGCTAGACTGGTGACTGGGAGTGGCCGCCGGGACCACATAACACCGGTTTTGAAAGACCTACATTGGCTCCCAGTATGTTTCCAAGCACAATTCAAAGTATTGGTGCTGACCTTTAAAGCCCAAAACAGCCTCGGTCCTGTATACCTAAAGGAGTGTCTCCACCCCCATCGTTCTACCCGGACACTGAGGTCCAGCGCCAAGGGCTTTCTGGTGGTTCCCTCACTGCAGAGGACCTTCTCGGTAGTGGTGCCCTCCCTGTGGAATGCCCTCCCACCAAATGTCAAAGAGAAGAACAACTACCAGACTTTTAGAAGACATCTGAAGGCAGCCCTGTTTAGGGAAGCTTTTAATGTTTGATGTATTAGAGTATTTTAATATATTTTTTGGAAGCTGCCCAGAGTGGCAGAGATTGGAGCTTCACAAAGGTGCTGTGAGCTCCGGAAAAACCCCCAAAAGGGAGTTTTGGGTGCTGGGGACCCAGCAGCACCCCGGCTTATCTCTCCCAGGGCTAAAGATCCTGTAAAAAGGATCAGAAGCCCAGGGGGATAGAGGCACGGGTGCATAGGGGGACTAATCGCTACTCCTGTTAAGCGAAGCCTCAAGTTCTGTTGGCAAAAGGCAGCTGATTTCCCAATATAAAAGGACAATCCAAAGCAAGCAGGAATAAATTTGGAATTATTTGGTGACAATCAGATTTGAAGACAGAGGAGATGTAAAAAGGGAGTCTGTCTCTCTGCTAGCATGAGAATGGCGCAGTAAGCTTTCTACTACAAAAACAAAAATACGTGGGTTTTCCGCTGCAAATGGACAATAACTAATTTATTTGCTAAACCTCTCTAACCCGCTGGGGAGGGAAGGAAATAGCTGGTGAAAGAACTTTATGGACACAATATTTGCAGCAGAATAATAATCTTAAAATTGAATTGAGAAGCGATTTGAGTGTGTTGTGAAAGGGGGAACACCGCTGGCTCAGCCGAAAGTAACTATTTAACTTGGATACGTCGCAACATTGAAACCTCAGAACGGAGGAAGAAAGATCAGAAAAACAGTATCTAGTCTCTCCATTACCGATGATATTTCTGGGAGGGATTTTAAAGATCTCTCTAACTCGTAGAAGCTCAAGGAGATCCGGAAAACCTGGCGGCCTCCGGAAAATTTTGATGTGTCATTCCTTTGATGACTCTGTGGATTCCCCCCCCCCTTTTTTATTCTTTTGAGGGGCTTGAGATCTCTGTAGCTGTACGGTGGATTAGGTCGGGGAAGAGATCGAAGATGGTGGATGGGACTTTCGTGATTTGGATTAGGCTGAATTGGCAGCTGAAGAGAGAGCATCGCTCCACCTAGAAGAAATTGACACCATTATCCTTTGTTCTCCTCTTGCGTGGTCTCTCTGTGGATACTTTATGGATAAAACCAAGTGGCCAAAAAGATAATCACAACCATTTGTTTTGTGACTGTATTGTACTGACCTGTGAAGCACCTAGTGGCAACTTATAACATTACAAGGAATACTAAAAATGGAAATAAATAGATGCCACCAGATGGCCAGATAAGGAACTGCAGGGGGGAGGGAGAAAATCAGATAAATAAAATGAGTACACAAGGGGAAAAGGGACTGGTAGCCACCCCAGCAGATAGAAGAAATTTGAAACAGGAGGAACTTAAATTAGATATTGCAGAGATCCTAGCAGAAATTGGAAAAGATATAAAAGATATAAAAAATTAAATTAGATAACAAATTTGACAAAATGGAGGGAAAAAATGATAGATCGGTGGCAGAACTAAGAGGCCAATTAGGAGAGGCCAGTATAAAAACACAAGCCCTAAAAGAGACTGTAAAAAAAAACACAGAAAGACGTTAGAGAAAATAAAAAAGAGGGGGGGAATAAAATCAGAGATTGTAGATCTAGCTAAAATGCATGAAGAAGCCATGGATGCTCTTGCCTTTATGGAAATGAAACAGAAGGAATTAAATCTCCGCTTTAGAGGAGTAATAGAGCAGGAAAGAGAGAATATAGAGGAAAGATTGATAAAGGAAATTGCAAATTGGTTAGACTTAGAGGAAGACCAAGAAGGAAAAGCAATAGATAAGGCTTTCAGGATTAAATACAAGACAGAAAGAGGTAAAAAATTGCCTGGTGACTGCCTTGTATTTTTGAATTCGAGAGAAATGAAAGACTTTATTTTAAGAACAAATCGAGAAAAAAGGTTATGCATAGATGAAAAATTCATTATAACTTACAAGGAAACTCCAAAAAGATTTCTGAAACGCTGAGAAGATTAGAGAGACATTACCTTAACTTTAAGAACAAATGAAATATGGTATAAGTGGGAATTCCCGGAGGGGATATCCTTTTTTTACAAAGATAAGAAATTCAAAATCAAATCCCCCCAAGAGATGGGAAAATTTATGAAAAGGTACGGAAAAGAACTGGGGAAGAAAGAAGAGGACATACCACTGGAAGAAGAAGAAGAGGAGAAAAAATTTAAATTATAACAACTTTGTATTTAATTTTCAACAACAATGGGGTTGAAAATAATATCATGGAATGTAAATGTTTTAAACAATAAAATTAAACACAATAAAATTGAACACGTATTATCAAAACAGAATCTTGACGTAATTTGTATACAAGAAACACATGTGAAAAAACACAATAGAATTCTTAAAAATAAAAGACTGGGTAAAGAATATATATCAGCAGATGAAAGTAAGAAAAGGGAGGTAGTGTTGTATATAAAGGAAAAATATGAATAACGCCAAATATTTAAAGATGATAAAGGAAGAATTATTGCTGGTGAAATGACAATACAGGGTGAAAAATTGATTATGGTGGGTATCTACGCCCCAAATGATAATAAAGCAAACTTTTATAAAGAGTTAGAGGGAAAACTGTTCGACCATATGGACCAAAAATTAGTATTAATGGGAGACCTCAATGGGGTGGTCTCCCTAGAAATGGATAGAACAGAAAAGAAAAGGGTAACAAATCAAGGGAAGCTGCCTAAAACATCTTTCAATTTAGTAGAAAATAATGATTTGATAGACATCTGGATATTAAAGCATCCATTAGAAAAACAATTCAGTCACTTTTCTGAACCAAACCAGAGTGCTGGAAAAATAGACTACATTTGGACTTCTAGAGAATTGGCAACAAGAACAACAAAAATAGAAATCCTCCCCAAAACCATTTTGGATCACAACGCAATAAAAATGGAAATGAAAGGACAAGAAGAAACTACATTCAGGTGGAGGATGAATGATGGATTACTGGATAATCAAGTAATACTGGGAAAGGCACAAAAAACATTGAAAGACTATTTTGAGTTTAATATGAACAAAGGAGTGGACATCAATACTGTATGGGACGCATCAAAGGCATTTTGGATACAGCAGAATGCAATTCAAAAAAGAGCAAGAGAGAGCAAAAAGGAAGAGATATTGAAACAAATTATAAGTAATGAAAATAAATTGGCAAACAACCCTATATATAATTATGCTAAAACTAATATAAAAATGTTACAAACACAATTTTCGATATTAATAAATCAAGAAATAGAATGGAAAATTAATTTTTTTAATCAAAGAAATTTTGAATCTGCGAATAAGATAGGAAAATGGCTAGCCTGGCAATTAAGGAAGAGACAAAAACAGAATACGATAATGAAATTGACACTTGAAGGGAAAACAGTTAAAAATCCAGATGAAATTAAGAAGAATTTTCAAAGATATTATAAACAATTATTCAGCAAAGGAAAGGAAGATGAAGGTAAAATAGAAGAATATTTAGAACAGAATAAATTGAAGGAAACATCAAATGAGGAGATAATTCAACTCAATACCAAGATAACAATAGAAGAAGTAAAAATGGCAATAAAACAAGCAGTAATTAGTAAAGCACCAGGCCGGGACGGATTGACAGCCAAATATTATAAGAAATTGTTTATCCATTAATTATGAAAAATCTAAAATTTTAGTTTTCGAAAGAAGTTTCTCCCGGTCTAAATGGGTGCTGGATGGCCATAACCTTGAACAAATAAAATACTTCAGTTATCTAGGGCGCACATTCCATCCTACAGGATCTTGGAAGCACCACTGGCAAACCTCCCTTCAAAAGGCAGAGATCACAAAGCTAGCCATAGCCAGATTCTTTTTCACAAAGGGCGGCAAATATGTTCCAGCAGCCTTAAGGGTTTTCAAGACAAAACCCGTTTCCCAACTCCTGTACGCTGCAAATGTGTGGCATAATGGGGACCTGCCAAAGCTAGATGGCTTTCAGGCAAAATTTCAGTGATCTCTGCTGCAGGTACGCAACTGTGTCCCCAACTCCATACTTCTGTTAGAAGCTGGTGAATGCCCAATTTCAACTAAAGCATGGTGGGCTGCCCTAAAACATTGGCTCAGGATTTCAGTGTTTGATCTGGGGAAGGGTTTGTACCAACACCTGACCAATGAGGAATTTGTCAGCAAATGGCAGAAAACCATGGCTAAAAAAGTCACCTCTATTGGTCTGTCACCCCCCCCCCAACTGTATTACCTGGGTTATGAAGGCGCCTTAAAGATGTTAAAGCAAAGATTATGGGATAATGCACACAGTGACTTGCGATCTCGATCACACGCAGTCTGTAGTCCGCTGGCAGTAGGAGTACAAAATGGGCATGTCTTTAAGTTAACATCTTACATTAAAAACCTGACAGTACCAAATTATCGAAGGCTTTTCACCAAAGCCAGACTAAACGTCTTTTCTTCTGCAGGGTTGGATGGCAGGTTGAGAGGAGTTCCCTACCAGGACAGACTTTGCTCGTGTGCTCAAGACATTGATTCCATAAAACATATTTTGTTGCACTGTGCAAAATATGAGCAAGCCAGGGCTGAACTGATATTACCCTTGCTGGTACCTTTCCCGGGAAAATCAGAGGCTCACTATGTCAGGTTCCTATTGGAAGATCGGACAAGTGCTAGAACATTAGCAGTGGCCAAGTTTTTATCGGTGGTTGCAAGAACCAATGATCCCTATATTCTGAACGAAATGCTTGTTTAACCTGGAGGTAGGCTGTATGAATTGTGTATTGCCTTGTAACGATTTGTTGGGTCTCTGGACTGTAATAAAGGTTGATTGATAAAAAATGCTTGGAACAACTGTCTGCACCTTTGGTGGAAGTGATGAATAATATTCTAGAAGGAAATAAAATTCCGGAGACCTGGAGAGAAGCCCACATCACCCTGCTCCCTAAACCTGACACAGACCTGACTCAAGTTAAAAATTACAGACCAATCTCTCTCCTAAATAATGACTATAAATTATTTGCTAGTATTCTAGCTAATCGGTATAAACAAATATTAGGAGAGAGAATTGGGAAAACCAAACTGGCATTGTGGCTGGTCGACAACTGAAAGATAATGTTAGAAACATTATTGGTATAATTGAATTTTTGGATGCCAGAAGGGATAAACAAGCAGTGTTAATGTTCTTGGATGCCGAGAAGGCATTTGATAATGTGTCTTGGTATTTCATGAAAATAAATTTAGAAATTATGAACATGGGAACGAAATTTATAAATGGAATTAAATCTATTTACTCAGAACAATATGCCAGACTAATAATCAATAATACACTTACGGAAATAATTGAAATATCAAAAGGAATAAGACAGGGATGCCCGTTGTCAACGTTATTATTTATAACAACATTAGAAATTCTGTTGAAAAAAATAGATGAAACAAAAGAAATAAAGGGCATTGGAATTGGCTATAGAAAGTACAAGTATAAAGCTTTTGCAGACGATGTAGTGTTGACGCTGGAACAACCAACAAGCAGTGCAGTTGAAGCAGTGAAAAAAATAGAAGAATATGGTCATCTAGCAGGATTCAAACTTAATAAGAGCAAAACAAAATTATTAGCAAAAAATATGGACAATAAGGAAATAGAAGAGGCACAAATGAAAACAGAATTAATGACTGCAAAAAAGTAAAATATCTGGGCATATGGCTCACAACAAAAAACATCACCCTTTACAAAGACAACTATGAAAAGGTATGGAATGAGATAAAACAAGATCTTGAAATTTGGACTAGAATGAAATTATTGTTGATGGGCAGAATCGCAACTATTAAAAGGAACGTGGTCCCAAAATTGTTATTTTTATTCCAGACCATCCCCATTATATGTGGAACAAAGCAATGTGATATTTGGCGAAAACGAATCTCTAAATTTATCTGGCTGGGGAAGAAGCCTAGGATTAAATACAAAATTTTGACATGTAAAAGACAGAGGTGGCTTCTGCCAGCCAGAATTTAAAAATTATTACGAGGCATCTTGCTTTAGTTGGTTGCGTGAATGGATGACATTGGATAATGAGGAGGTATTAGATTTAGAAGGATCCGATAACAGGTTCGGATGGCACACTTATATGTGGTATGAAAAGGTAAAAGTGCAGAGAGGGTTTCTGCACCATATCATCAGAAAATCTTTGTATAAGGTATGGAACAGGCATAAAAACCTGTTAGAACGCAAAACCCCTTGGTGGATTTTACCACTGGAGGCATTTGCAGTAAAAAAGAAGAATATGGGGAAGGAATGGGTGACATATAGAAGTAGATGGTAAATTAAAATTAAAATCATTTGAGGAGTTGAGAGGGAAACTAACTGACTGGTTACAGTACCATCAATTGCAATATATCTTTAGGAAAGATTATAAAAATAATGGATTTGGTAACACTAAATCAAAAATTGAGACAGAACTGTTGTGTAGTAAAAAGAAAATGGTGTCAAAAATGTACAAAGTATTGTTAGAGTGGAATACAAAAGATGAGGAGGTAAAGAGCGTGATGATAAGATGGGCCCAGGATTTTGGGCACAACATTGATTTTGAGAGATGGGGATTAATATGGAATAAAACAATTATATTTACTGCATGTGTGGCTCTTCAGGAGAACTTAATGAAGATGATGTATCGTTGGTACATTACTCCGAGTAAGCTTGCCAAAATGTATAGGTGTCAGGATAAGTCATGTTGGAAATGCAGGGTGAAGGAAGGAAACTTCCTACATATGTGGTGGACCTGCACCAAAGTTAAGGCCTTTTGGAACATTATTTACAATGAATTTAAAAAGATACTAAAATATAATTTCAGTAAAAAAACCAGAGGCGTTCTTACTGGGGCTAATTAGTGAAGAAATTCATTAAAAATATGTAAATTTATTAATGTACACCACAACAGCAGCAACAATCCTCCTGTCCCAAAGATGGAAACAGCAAAAACTCCCCACATTGGAGGACTGGCAGATAAAGATGGTAGAATTTGTGGAGTTGGCGAAGTTGACGGGGAAAATCAGGAATTGACCCGATGAAAGATTTCAAAAGGACTGGAGCAAATTTATTTATTATTTGAAAGAAAACTGTACTTACTTGAAAACGTTTGTAGCTTTAACATGAAATGCTTAGTAATGTGAAATTAAGATGCTAATTTACAAATGAGAGAGTGGTTTTTAAAAAATGCTGATATAAGATAAAGAAGTAATTATGGGAATGCGGTAGATACGTTAATGTTATAGGGAAGTCAGAAAGAGGGAGGGAAGGAGGTCAATGCTCCTTCTGAGCAAATAATATAAGTTGTGAATATGTGTATTGAAATGAAATGAAATATGGAAAACTCAATAAAAATTATGATAAAATAAAATAATTTTAAAAGGTTTCTTCAGCTATGTTTGAAGCAAGAGGAAGAACATGGAGAAGACAGAAGAATGCTGTTGGGTAACAGAGTGAAGGTGGAACTGCTCAACACATGCTTTGCCTCTGTCTTCACCCAAGACAGTTGGGAAACAGTTTATAAGAAGTAAATAAGGAGGCCAGATATAGGACAAAGGAAGTCTTTTATTTGGTTGTTTGTATTGTTGTATGTTATGTTCACGTTTAATGTGTATTGGGGGTGGGGGGTCTGTGTTATGTTGTAAATAAAATTCCAATCAAAATTTAAAAATGAAAGAAAGAAAGAAAAGAAAAGGGTTGCCCAACCTGGTGATAGCAGAATAAATGATGTGAGGATTATAGACAGAGCCTCTGTCTATAAGCTTTGAGAATTCTTGGAAAACAAGGGGGGTTCCTGCAAGCTGGAGACAGGCAAATGTCCCCCTCTTCAAAAAGTGAGGGTGGGGAAGAAGATCCAGGTAATTACCAACCAGTCAGCTTGACCTCAGTACCAGGAAATGTCCTAGAACAGATAGCTGAACAGTCACTTTGTAAGCATTTAGAAAAGGATGCTGTGATTACTAAGACCTAGCATTGTTGTTGTTGCTGTTTGGTAGTTTAGTCGTGTCTGACTCTTCCCGACCCCCTGGATCAGAGCACGCCAGGCACTCCTGTCTTCCATTGCCTCCCACAATTTGGTCAGACTCATGTTTGTAGCTTCGAGAACACTGTCCCACCATCTCATCCTCCTTCTTCTCCTTGTGCCCTCCATCTTTCCCAACATCAGGGTCTTTTCCAGGGAGTCTTCTCTTCTCATGAGGTGGCCAAAGTCTTGGAGCCTCAGCTTCAGGATCTGTCCTTCCAGTGAGCACTCAGGGTTGATTTCCTTAAGAATGGAGAGGTTTGATTTTCTTGCAGTCCATGGGACTCTCAAGAGTCTCCTCCAGCACCAGAATTCAAAGACCCAGCATGGGTTTCCCAAAAACAAGTACAGTTGTACCTCCATTCCGGAAGTCAGTTCAACTTCTGAAACGTTCAGAGCAGCTTCCAATTGGTTTCCAATTGTGCAGGCATGCCGCAAACAATATCGGAAGCTGCGCTGGATGTTCGGCTTCCCAAAAAAAAAATTCAAAAACTGGAACACTCACTTCTGGTTTTCGATCGTCCGGGAGCTGGAACATTTGACTCCCAAGGCATTTGGGAGCTGAAGTATGACTGTAATGCAAAATGAATCTAATTTTTGATACAGCTTTCTGATAGTAAGAGCTATTTGGCAATGGAATGGTCTCCTTCGGGAGGTTATGGACTCTCCTTCCTTGGAGGTTTTAAAGCAGAAGTTGGATGGCCATCTGTCAGGGATGCTTTAGCTGAGATTCCTGCATTGCTGGGGTTGGACTAGATGACCCTGGGGTCCCTTCCAACTCTACATTTCTGTGATGATTCTATGACTGCTTTAATGCTCTCTCTCCTTGATATTGTTTTAGGGAGCAATCCTAATCTCCTGGGAAGGGCAGCTAGGAGACAGTTGGATGCTGCAAACCTTCCTCTTTGTGGTTGAAAAGGGAGGTTCACAGAGGGAGAGGTCTAGTTCTGAAGCCTTACTCATGAAGTGGTGCTGAGACAATGATCAGAACCTCGGAGAGAGGTCAAGGTTCAATGCCATGGATAGTAGTCCTGCAGCCGAGATCCAACCATCCCTACTGTCTCAGCAAGGGGATAACTGGCTAAGTTTTATAACAGGGCTACATAGTCATTGACTGGAGGCCCACTGCTTGAGTGCCACTATTTCTGAACACTTAAAGGGCTGGTGCCTTCTTCTGTAATTTTTTTTAAAAGAATTTTATTAGTATTTTCCACACAACAACAACACAAAAGATATCAAAAAATAACAATACACAACACACAAAGAACAACATTCAAAAACAAAAAACAAAAAACAAAACAAAACAAACAAATCTATATCTTACAAATTAATATTACAAACACTAAAACAACAAGACATTGACTTCCACCAATCCCACAGCACCTCCTTTATCTCTCATTCTGTCTTCCTGTTTTCCTGTTTTCTTCATCCTCTTCATCCTAACATCTAGATATAAATCCTTCTTTCATGTCCTTTCACTTCACAAGGTTATTCCAGACTCAGCCAGATTTCTGCCCTCGAACCTTGGCTTTTGAGGTATTCATTTAGGCACTCCCATTCTTTTTTCACTTCACTTTTTGGTTTTTGTCTTATTATACCTGTCAATTTGGCTAATTCTAAGTATTCTGAGAGTTTACATAGCCACTCTCCCCTAGTGGGTAACTGATTCCCTTTCCAGTATTTAGCCACCAGGATTCTTGCTGCAGACATTGCGTATAAGAAAAAAATAGTTTTGTCTTTTGGAATATCATTATTTAAAATTCCTAAAAGGAATGCCTCTGGCCTTTTACTATGTGATATTCTTAATATTTTCATAATTTCATCGTGGATCATGCTCCAGAATTCTTCTGTAATTATTGGCTCCTGCCAAGTAGTGGGGGTACCAGTTCTAGAGTCTCTCCTCAGGGCTCTTTTGATCCCATAAAAAGTCAGTGGACCAGCTGTCAGAGTGTGGAAGCAATGTTCTCTCTTAAGGCACTGGTTACCACAAACTCACATGGGATGAACCAGGATGTGCAACTAACTTCTCATTGGAGCTTAGTTTCCAGAGAACTCTGCCTCCAAGGAGTCTGGGTCCAAACTTGTTGTGAGGTTTGTTCTTATAATATTTCCACAGCTTGATATATAGAAGACAATTATCATTAACCACATTCTAGAAACCAAATTGGGGTGGGGGTGGGGGGCGTACTTCCCTACAAAGTCTATCACAGCTGCTTTGGCAAAACCTCCCTCCAAGAGTTCAGATCATAAATCTTGTTGAAAGATGGAAATCCTGACAGGTGCAAATGAGAGTCACAGAACAATTATCTTTTGACATCTGAGGCCTCCTCACAAACACTTGACCACACTAAATGTGGATGTACTGCTCTGACACAGAGCTGTGATAATTGCATTTGTAGCAGACCTCTCCTCCAGGGGGCATTTTGATGGGCTACGTGTGTTGTCAGGGTAGAATACCCTCCTTGCTAACATGTTAGGCTGCTTGAAAATGTTTGCTTAATTATATAAGAATTTTGCCAATGCTTATGTAGAAAGACAGGCAAATCTGCCAATTTCAGTTTCTCTCAGATTCTTATCCCTGTCACACCCCCCATCTTAAATTTCATTCTCAACATTTCTGCATCAGTTGTGATTCCCCCTCCCCCCTTTTTAATTATCAAAATTTTGGTACAAATTATATTTTCCCTAATGGAATACATGTTTGTATGTTACTTCCAATGTACACATGTTTGTTTTTTATGCTTCCTCCTTATTGTATGCATTTTGCAAATAGTTAATCCAAAAGCTGCTATTCCCGCAACTGGTATACTCCTTTCTTCCCTGCCGCTGATTTATGGCCAATTGTCCTTATCTCAAACACATTCCTTTGTGGATAACAGAGGTTAGGGAGGACTTTGCTCCATATTTTCAAAGCGTAGTGTTCCCCTCCCCTCTCAGTTCCTTTCTCTCACACACGTCGTTCCAGTTTTGTTAAATTCCACAGTATATTCCAATTTCTTCCTTTCTCATTTGTATTGATATTTTTTTAAAAAAACTTGTATTCCAGGGAGGGTTGTTGTATCATAAATGCAGAGAAAATCTTTGATATAAGCAAACCGTAGGCTCCCCTCCTTCCATTGTCTCTTTCACCGAATGAAATCCTCTCTCAATCCAAACCTTTTAAATCCTTGTGGCTGGGTTCATTTTTGCAGTTTCTTATCTCACCGTCTCTAGCACACACCTGTAGTTTACTCCAATTTAAAAAAACCAATTATCAAAATAACCTCAAAATAACGCTTCCATGAACGGGGTTGAGGGGTCGCAGCAGCCAGAGTGTTCCATGCACCCAGTGCCTTTGCCTGCCCTCACATTCCATGGGGAAGCGAGTGCCAGACCACCAGGCAAACTACAGGTGAGAGCCGAGGATAATTTTCTGATTATCTCTGTCTGTCTCTCTCCGTTGGGAGACGCGTCCATCCCCTGGTGCAGAGGAAACAGGAAGCTTATAAGTCCTGAAAAGAGTGAGGACTAAGCAATACTACCAAACTTTCTCCAAAAATTATGGAAATATTTAGGGCATGTTTAGAAAAAAATGAACTCATTATGAGCTGTGGTAAGGGGAAAGCTCAACCTGTCACTAGTTCCCACTCACCCATCAGTTGCATTCAGTGGACAACAAAGAAGCATGAAATGCACTGTCAGATTGTATTGGTCCACCTAGCCCAGTATTGTCCACATTGACTGGCAACAGCTCTCCAAGATTTCAGACCCTTGCCTGGAGTTGCTGAGGACTGAACATGTGACTTCCTGGATGTAAAGCAGGTGCTTTCAGCACCTGAGATGTGTGTTGTCAGGACCCACACTATTCCTGGGTATATAATATGCTTTCACTGTTTTAATTCTCAATTCTATATGGTTGTAACCCTCCGTGTGAACTTCTCCTTCACCTTGCAAACTGCATTAAGCCACGTTGAAATATGTGGAGGTGAGGGCACTTGCCTCTATATAGCATAAAATAATATCCCAGTGAGTATAAAACTCCTAATGGCTAAAGTTTTACAGATGACATTTTATCCTATTGCTAAAGCAGTGCTCATATACTCTGTGGAACTGCTGAATGAGTTACACTGACGACATCTTGGGGAAAGAGTTTTGCACCCTCTCTTTCTGACAGCAGTGCTTCATTGCTAGAATCCACGGTTGTTTTACACAGTCATCAGGATGTCTTAGAGGGTATTAAGGTCAGATTAAAGTGTTATATAGCATATTGAGCTAAAATTCAAGTGTTGAATAATAGTCCTGAAATTGCTACATATATGTTTTTCACTTTGAGTTTATATTTTAATAGCAGAAGCCAGAATACTTTGACATCAACAGGATTAGGAAAATGGCTGAACAGAAAAGCTGGATGGGTTTGAAGAAGTGAGGCGCTCAGCACTTTTCTTAATCCTGCACAAAGCCATTTTGACAGATAGAAAAACAAGAATATTAAGTGGGCAGGGGTGCCTCTAACTATTAAGAAGCTATTTTATTATTATATTAAAAGGTTATAAATCAGGCCTCTGGGGGAAAAGATTATGGTTGCAGTTCTAAAGAAACTTCCTTGTGCCATCAGCTGATGAGCAGGAGGGCAGCGCTTGATTCTCTTTTGCCTTCAGCCAATGAAGTTTAACACACACACACACACACACACACACACCCCATCACCTGTCAAGGAGGCATTAAATCCTGCTCAGTTTGTGCTCCTTTTTCCAGAGAGGGAACAGGTATGTGCAAGCCAAATAAAGGCTTTTGTCTTGTGCTTCCCAAAGCTGAGGGCAAGAGGAGAGAGAAGTGCTTTTCCCTACGACTGGCGCATCCCCAGGCTAGCAATGTCTCTTCTGCTGCACTTCACAAGTGCTCACCAGCTTGCAGGCTGCCGGGTGCGTGGGAACCTTGCACAAGGGCTTTTGACTGGTCAGCAGGACAGCTCCCCTGTCAATCATGCAATGTCATGTGAGGGACAATGCCAGCCAGATTTGCATCACCAGAGGCTGATCCTGCAGAGCCACCAAGTTTCCCCATCCCTGATCTCAGCAACAATCAGGAAGCGGCTTAACAACTGGAGAACACATGCTGTGAGGGGGGAGAAATTCATCTGGCCACCAGGCAATGGCTTTCCCCTCCTGCCTTCCCCAGATCCCAGCCCCAGGAGCCTTTCCCAGACTATGACTTTGAGAAGAGTAGAAGCAGCTGGGAAGAGAGAGCTAAGCCTTATAAATCTGTTTCCTCCTGTGCAAGTGAATGTTCCCTTAAAGTTCTGCACAGACAGCATCATAACCTGTATCCGACAACATCACCATCAACACAGGATTGCTTGTAGGGCTGTGGTCTCTGAGGAACATACCTCCATCTTTAGTAAGGATGCCCTCAGGCTTCATTCTTCTGGTTACAAGTATACTGAGAACTACCTAAAAAAATTAAATCACTTGTTCACATCCACCCCTCGTCATTACAGAATACTCATGGTTATGATGTTTGCCAATTCCATAATTATATGGAGGTCAAAGAAACAAGGATTTGTTCCGACCTCATCCTGTGAGGCAGAATATGGGAGCCTGTCGCTAGCATGCAATGAAATCATGTGGTTTATACAGATACTAAAAGATCTAGATTGTAAAGTAGATTTGCCTATTCAAGTATATGAAGATAGTCAATCGTGCATTGCATTAGCGGGCTTGGAAATAATGAAATCTGCATCAAAACATATTGGTATTTGCCATGTAAATGTTAGAGATTGTGTACAGAATGGGGTAATCAAACTGGAGTATTGTCAATCACAAGGTAATATTGCTGATTTGTTTACCAAGCCTTTGCCAACAACATGTCATAATGAATTGATGACAAAACTGGGTTTATGTTTATAGTGTATGTATGTTTTGTTTTCTGTTGGGGCTTTTTGCATTTAAGAAACAGAAGGGGTGTCACGGCTAAAAATTGGCCGCTGTTTCTTTAATGCTAAAAGAACTAAGTCAGCATGAGCCAGCGGCCTACAATGACTCATGCAACCTTTCACCAAATTGTACCTGTATATATAGAGTGGTCAATGTAAGTGTTGGGTGTGGATTGGTTGGATGGTAGAAAGCTGGTTGCGTTTGGTGTGTGTAAAAGCTGTCGGTCGTGGTTGGAGAAGAAGACTTTTTAAGGATAAAAGAAGCAATACTCTGCAAGAATACTCTTTCTCAACGACTCTTTTGTGCCAACTAAGGTCTGAGGACTAGGCAAAGGACCAAAAAGGAGGTCAGAACCTTTTCTTTTTCAAATACTGACAGCATTGTGGGTTTCCACATACCATCACCACTTGGGTGGTGAGGACAACTGTCAAGAGGCAAGCATGGAAGATGCCCAAAATGGGCCTCATCCCCACAAAGCATGTTAGGAAGAAAATGAAATGATTCAGCTCAGCCCTGCTTTCAATTCTTGGCAAGCCTCTCTGCATGACTATTCCGTTGTCAAATATGACCATATCCCAGAGGTGTTTTGCTTGCCATAAATTCTACATTAGACCAAATACCACTATCCCCTAGCGTAGTCCTTGCTTTCATGTAGAAAAGGTCAGGCCAGCTAGCAGACAGTATATTAACCAAAGCAATAAGTATTGCCATTTATTTTTAGACTAAAGTTGCAACTAACTAACCTGGGGCACTTTAGTTCCTAGAAAAGAGGTTTCTTTATTCTTTCTTCATTGCATTAAGCATGGATTGAAGCTGGGAAGCAGAGCTCTGAGCCCAAATAGCTATCCATTGGCAAGGTTTCAGTTGCACTTCGAAGAGAGCAGCTAATTTGGCACTGTGCTGATGAATTCTCTCTTTTGACCATTTGCCATCAGGTGATGAGAAAATAAATCGCATTTTGAAATTGGAAAGGGAAGACAAAATTTCAGTGAAATTTTCATGGGGGGTGCACTTACCTTACATTCACCAGTGGTCTGCACTATGTAATCTCCCTGTCTTCCCGTGCTTGAATAAAAGTCCAGGGGAAGACATTGGGTTGTTGCTGTGCAGACAAATCTATCCTCCAGTGTTGGAGGACAGAACTGCGTGTGCCCCATGGCCTGGCCTGGCCTCTCAACTGGCTCGTGCCACCTCATGCTACCTGGGGGGGGGGCTGCTGTCCTGTTGCCACCACTGAAGTAAGAGCCAGGTAGTTTCTGCACATGCAACTGGGCTGACTGGCTGGATAGAATCCTGTCTTGTTCTTCACCTTCAGGCACCAAAATGTCCTAGGTCAGCCTTGACTAGAATGCAGGATATTCTAATTAAATTGAATTAATTCCTGGCGAATGGGAAAAGTTGAGAGAATAAGTCAACTCTTTAGAAACGTAAAATGCATAGGTGCCAGGAAATGAGAGTTTAGGCTAGAACTCCATGAAAGCTCTTGAACTGGATTTCTTTTAGCACACAGGACTGTTTTTTTGCTTCATCACGCCACAGCTTTCCATACTATGAGATTGACCTTTTCTATGCCTGATTGCACCATTGAGCCAAACCCATCCATTAATTTCCTGAATTACTTCTAGATGCCTAAGCAAAAGTGTAACTATTTCATACATCCTATTTATCTTGCCCCAATTTTGTGCTTTTTAACAATCACTCCAAAAGGTCACATTTATTTTACATTTACCTTTTAAAAAATCTAGGGAAAGGGTACCTAGGGATAAAGAGGGATGCTCACAATTCACAAAGGCCACATGAGGAGAACTGTCATAGAACACATCCTCAGATCTTAAGGGTGGTTGAGCAAAGATGCCCCCCAAATTTGCTGCCCCAATTGCAGGTGGCACGTTGGGGGGGGGTTCATTCTCAGCTATTTTGTATGATGTGTATTAATTTCTTAATGGCTTCATGGGATTTTTCCCTTTTTAAAAAAAGTTTAACCGGGGTGGCCACATCCTGTTTCACCGCATGAGGCGAGACAGCAAGTGCTGCTTTGCCCTTTTTTCGTTGCTGCTCCTGCCACCATCGCCTGCTCTGCCACCACCACACCTGCTACCCCATCTGCCCCTGGCAGAGAAGCTGCACCAGCACTGGTGCCAATTTTGGGCAAGATCACACTAATTTTGGGTGAGATCTCAATCAAGATCTTGTGGTAGGGCTAGGACTGGCTTCACATGCCCAGTTCCTGCAGCCTCACACACAAAGAGGTGGCAGCAGTCTCTCTCTTAGAAATTCGGTGTTAGGGTGAAAGATGGGATGAACCACTGCTTCGTATTATTATTATTATTATTATTATTATTATTAAATTTGTATACTACCCTATACCCGTAGGTCTCAGGGCAATTCACAACACAAAGTTACAATATACAAAACACAAAATATATAATAAAAAGAATGGAAATATAATAGAAAGAATCAACAATACTAATGTATACACACTACTAAACAATACACTCCCCAACAAAGGCCCCTAATCCATATTCCAGCCTATAAATACAAGAATCCAAATTAACATATAACATTTAACAACAATTTAAAACAACCCCACCCTCCAAATAAGACAGCACTCACCCAAGTTAAAACTCCATCCCCATTAAAACAATTAAAAGCAGCCACCCCCACATGACAACTTGGAAGTTGGAGCTCTCACAGTTCCACCTCCCCGTCTCTCTGCCTCATTCACCTGCCACCAGCAGAGCAGCCACACAGTTCCCATTGGGAAGGGAAGGAAATGCAACTTCTTTGTATTTTCAAGGATGCTTTTGGATTCTAAGCTTCCATGGTGGCCTCTTATAGGAGGAGGGAGGAAAAAGAGGAAGTCAGAAGAGAAGTAGTGGATGTTCCTGGGTTTTGGTGGAAAACACATTCTTGTTTTCCCACCACATGCTCTGGAAGTTGAATCAACCTCTGGAAGGTCTGGCCACTACTTGGCTGGTGCCAAGAGGGGGGTTGTTCATCTGATACGATGAAGGAGATGCAGGACAGGAAGTGGGGCATGTTAGAATTCCTGCTCCATGATTGGTCATGGGATTTTTGTCTATCACATGACGGTGTGTGTTTTGACTCCAAAAAGTGGGAAGTGACGGAGACAGGATGTTTGTTTTTCTGTGTTCTGTGAAGTGGGACTGTTTTTTCTCTTTGCTGTCTGATGCTAGAGAGACGGAGCCATGTTGCAGTGCTCCGCGTGTGTTTATATGTAAATAAAGTAGATTAGCCAAAATGCTGAGTTGCTGAGGTCTGTTATGCAAACTTCAAAGACTCTGCAGATCCCTAAGTATGCCGATGTCTGTTGGCATAGGTCGCTGTGATGTTCAGGCTGAAGAAAGCTTTTGAAGCTCGTGAACGAGGAGGAGGGAGAGAACATGCCAGTCGGGCATGTGTCTCTGCCAGGGTCCTACTCAAGAGTAGGACGAGCTCCTGACAGGACAGACCCCCATAGGCCTGTTGATCTGATGCTGATGCTGCTTTGATAAGTCTCGCCGCCCCCAAACCCCACTGCATATGTAACCGCACCATATTTCATGAGATGGGGGTTACTAAATTTCAGGGGATGAAGTCTTTAAAATGACTGGGCACAGCTCTTTGCTGATATTCAAAACCAGAGACGGATCCCCAAAGCATTCATGCAAATCAAAATGCACAGAGTTAGCACAAGCCTAATACGACTTGACTAAGCTAATAAATTATAGCTCCCTTTCCTTTGCCTATTGCTTTCCATAATGAGAATATATCATGGTAATCACCCGGCCTTGCGGAGGGGTCAGTCACATTTGTCCCCCTGCCAGCTAATTAACTCCTTGCTGCCGTAAGCATCACTTGAGCAATGAATCTGACAGATGATGGAGGGTTCTTGTTACCAACGATGACAGCAATTTTGCTTTGCTGATTTAAAGCTTCATATGGCTATTGACAGGCATGTGTGTGTGTGTGTGTGTGTGTGTGTGTGGCTGGAGATCTATGAGTAATGAGGTTAAGCCCAAAAAGGAGTGGCACATATGATGAACTGCTGAGGGTGGCTTTGCATATACCAACTAGCGTTGTGCCAGTGATTTGGACTTAGGGCTTTTGGGGGGTCATTTGCAGTGAGGTGCTGCTGGAGGGTGGAATGAGAGCAGAGGGCAAAAATAAATTGCAGTTGAAAATTGGGAAAGGGGGAGGACAGACCTTTTGGGACTTGAGTAACAAGCTCAGTTGGCAGAGCATGAGGCTCTTCATCTCAGGATCGTGGGGTCAAGCCCCGAGTTGGACAAAAGATTCCTGCCCTGCAGGGGGTTGGACTAGATGACCATCGTGGTCCCTTCCAACTCTACAATTCTATGATTGTAAGGAGCTGATCTCCTATATTTCAACAGTGGCCCAAAACACAATTACCAAATAGTGGAAAACTTTTGATCTCAATAATCTGGACTGTTGACATTCCGAGACGTGCCAAACCTCCCTTCCTGAAAATATCACATGGAAGCTAAAGGTGTCCAGGGGCCAAAATTCTCAAGGCCACTTTTCTGCCATTGGAGCTGATTTTATTTTATGTACAAACGCAGCAGCGCAGGAGCATCAGGTTCTACAGTGTCTGGACTGAGGACTGTTCAAGGTTATTATTATTTTTAAATCTTCTTTTTTCAAATAAAAAAGATTGCAATTCTTTTGATTTTGACCACAGACCCCTTCAGAATTCTAGAAAACATATCCTTTTCCTCTTGGTCTGTTGTACTATGGACTGTGTAAATCACAAAGTTGGCTCCTACATTCCTTTATTGGCAATTGTGCCAATTTACTCTTTTTTAAAATGCTCATTTTTCTTTCATTTCTCCCCCCCCCCCCGTTATTATTATTATTTCCCTGTTGTTATTAAAATTCAGCTAAAAATATTTTGGGGAAAGGAAACGATGTGAAATCGGGGGGGGGGGGGGCTTTGTGCTTACTTTAATAATGGTATTCCCTCAGGTAGCTGAGGGAATGGTGGTGATATTTTACAGCCCCTCCAGCAGTGTTTGTTTCCTGCCACTGATATCATGAGGTTCTCCCAGGAATTTGGGCAGTTGGTGAGACTGCCTGTGAGTGCCTACTTTCCTTCCTTCCTTCCTTCCTTCCTTCCTTCCTTCCTTCCTTCCTTCCTTCCTTCCCCTGCAGTCTTTTATCACAGTGTTCCATCACACAGCTTCTGGAACATGCAGTAGCCTTCTCTGATACAATTTGGGGTGGGCAGAAGCAACACTCTGGTGAATGGCAGGCCACATGATATTTATTTAATAAATAATCAAATCCATTTTTAAAAAGGAACAATAACAGTCTATTAAAAATGCACAGCAACAAACTGCTGAATGACAATTACTAATAGCAGCAGCAGCAACAACCAGGTCTTCTCCTCTTCCAAGTGTCCTCCAAAAAGGTGTGTGTGCCTGGAGCTATAAAGAGAGGAGGCTGACACAACCTCAGTCGGGAGAGAATTCCACATACAAGGAGTCATCGTGGAATGAGCCCTTTCTCTGGCTCTCTCACACATGTAGCAAGCACCATGAGGTCTTCAACCACTGATCTTTGAGCATTTGCAGGCTGGCATGGGCAGCATCAGATTTAGGGTGATGTGGGTGGTTCCTTCACACAGAGCACTGAGCTGAGGGGGTTCAAAATTGAGAAGCTCCATACCTGAAAAGATCCCTTTGGGGGCACCAGATTTTGGTCTTACTCAACGTGTTATATTCCCAAAGACTATCCAAGCCTGCTCCTGGATGTGGGAGCAGTCATTAACAGTCATCCCCTCCCTAGTTTCTGAGTGTAAGGAAGTGAGAGAGAAATTGTCTAGGTGGGAATGTGAAAATGTTTGGGACGAACCATGAGAGGAAATAGGTGAAGGCAGGAACTGGTATCTGAATGATGCAGCAAGACTTTGTAAAGTTTTGGGCCCTAGCAGGGAGATGGTGTCTCAGGCACCAGACAGCAAAATGTCTTGGTTCGGCAATGGCTCCTTGAGAAGAAAATCCCACAGCTGTGGAGCCCTTGCTGAGACATGTTAATGTTTGCTTGCTTGCCCCTCTTCAAGTTCCTCGGACATTTTATTCAAGGAGGTACCAAATAGGTGGAACTGGATGGCTTCTGGGAAGGAGCAAGTAATAAAGCAAAGTTAAATTTCCCTATAACACATGAGGTTATAATGCTAATGGCTGCAGGTTCATGCACTGCAATTCACTAACACAAATGAGATTAGGGCATTTGCAAATTCTGTTGACTCATCCAAAATGACAAGTTATTAGATTAGCAAAAACCTCACTCAGCCGCTGGGTACACAAACCTTCCTTCGATCATTCTGAAAGACTGACACAGAATGTATCTATCCTTTTATTCCAGCATAATGAAATTACTGGCTTTCTGAAAAAGTAACCAGGCTCGCTGTGGTGCACTGAGGCAATTGAGTTCAATGCAGTTTGATGCTGTGATCTTCAGCTGAGCCAGTGAGGAGGTCATAAATGTGGTCAGGGTGGTAGGGGGAGTAAGAGCAGGGAGCAGAGAGAGAAGACTAAGCAGGGCTTTCTCCACGAAGAGAAATGTAACCCCAAATGAAATATGATGTGTATTTGAAGGTTCCTCTTTCAGATAAAACTTCTGGATGTCAGGAGCCTCCAGTTCTGTGAGCAGGCTACCCCAGTGGGGTGAGACACAAGAACGATAGTTTGGAGCATCCTCCTGTGCAGAAAAGGGCTGGGCTCTTAGACAAGCTTGTGAGGTGGTCCATCTAGTCCAGTACTGTCTCATTGACTGGCAGTGGCTTTCCAGGGTTTGAGCCAGAGGTCTCTCCCAGTCCTATCTAGAGATACCACGGACTGAACCTGGGACCTTTTGCATACAGAGCAGATAATAATAATAATAATAATAATAATAATAATAATTTTTATTTATACCCCACCCTCCCCAGCCAAGGCTGGGCTCAGGGCGGCTAACAAGCAATAATAAAAACAACTTGAATGAATACAACTTAAAAACAAAATTAAAATACAACATTAAAATATTGAAACATTAAAATATTAAAATGTAGCCTCATCGCAGAAAGAGAAAGGAAAAGAAATAAGAAAGAGGGGGAGGGAATCAAATTGGCTCCAAGCCAAAGGCCAGGAGGAACAACTATGTCTTACAGATCCTGCAGGGCCCTGGTCTCATGAGGCAGAGCGTTCCACCAGGCCGGAGCCAGTGTTGAAAAGGCCCTGGCTCTGGTTGAAGCCAATCTAACTTCCTTAGGGCCTGGGACCACTAGGGTGTTATTTATGGACCTTGAGGTTCTCCGTGGGGCATACCAGGAGAGGCGGTCCCGTAGGTATGAGGGTCCTAGGCCGTGAAGGGCTTTAAAGGTCAAAACCAGCACCTTAAATCTGACCCTGTACTCCACCGGGAGCCAGTGCAGCTTGAAAAGCACTGGGTGAATATGCTCCCATGGCAGAGACCCCGTGAGGAGCCTCGCTGCAACATTCTGCACCCACTGGGGTTTCTGGGACAGCTTCAAGGGCAGCCCCGCGTAGAGAGAATTGCAGTAGTCAAGCCTGGAGATGACCATCACATGGATCACTGTGGCCAGGTCGGGGCGGGAAAGGTAAGTGACCAACTGCTTGATGCGGCAAAGGTGGAAAAATGTTGCCTTGGCTGTTACTGTAACTTGTGCCTTCGTGGAAAGGGAGGCATCAAGGATTACACCCAAACTCTTAACGGAAAGCAATGGCACTAATTGGGCCCCCGCAAGAGAAGGGAGTTGGTCCCTCATCCCCATGCCATCCCGACCTAGCCATAGGACCTCTGTCTTTGAAGGATTTAGTTTCAATAGGCTCCCATGAAACCATCCAGCTACAGCTTCCAAGCATCTGGTCAGTGTGTTCGGGGCTGAGTCGGTGTGGCCATCCATCAGCAGATAGAGCTGAGTGTCACCAGCATATTGGTGACAGCCCAGCCCAAAGCTCTGGATAATCTGGACAAGGGGGGCGCATAAAGATGTTAAAAAGCATCGGGGAGAGGATCGCATCCTGCGGCACTCCACACACCAAGGAGTGGCGCAACGACATCTCCCTCCCTAGCGCCACCCTCTGTCCCCGACCAGAGATAAAAGAGCACAGTCATTTACGGGCTATGCCCTGTATTCCCAGGTCGGCGAGAAGATCATGATCGACCATGTCAAAGGCTGCTGAAAAATCTAAAAGAATCAGCATTCCTGACCTGCCTTGATCCAGTTGTCTACGGAGATCATCTGTTAGGGCAACCAGAGCCGTCTCGGTCCTGAAACCAGGACGGAAACCGGACCGAAATGGATCTAAAGCTGATGTTTCCTCCAGAAACCTACCAGATGCTCTGCCCCTGAACTTGACACATACCTATGGCTCATAGGGAAGGGAAAGTCACCTCCTGAGATATGTTGGACCCAGGTTGTATTAGGCTTTAAAGGTTTAAAGCCAAAAGGTTTCTATTTGACCCTGAGATCTATGGCAGATCAGATGTGTGCTGTTCCACTGACCTTTGCCCCCCGCCCCATGCACACACAAGGTCTTGCTGAGGGAGGTTCAAGTGATAGATGACAACTTGTCCAAGGACATCCAATGAGCTTCATTGTGGGGGTGGGTCAACATCCTAACTCCATGGTAGTAGTAGCCTAAATGGTGCCTTCTGATGTTTTAGGTGACAACTCCTGCCATCCATTACCAGAGGCCGCTCTACCAGGGGTGATAGGTGCTGTAGTCCAAAACATCTGGAAGGCATCATATTGGCTACCCCAGCTTTAACCATTATACCACAGGAGACAAAGCACTCGTCCTTATCTTACTTTGTATACAACTGATAGGCAAAATTGTGATGGTTTGGTTGTGCATGCAGTAGGTGGAGCTGCTTAAATACCCAGTGAGGGGGAACAAGTTTTTTGAGAAATCTGTGCATCCAAAGTAAAGCACAGTATCAACAAATTTTGAGGGTTCTAGAGTGTTGAGTCCTCCAGATGTCAGCAATTTGACGCACTATTGCAAAGTACTTCACCTTTGCTCAGACATCTTCACATTGTAATGAGGCAATATACTAAAATGTCATATTTGCATTACATTGGCATACAACAATTGAAAGCATGCTGCTTAAAAATGCCAACCTTTTATCTACCCAGCATGGCACAATCTCAAGTGACAGCAAGTTAAAGCTTCAAAGAAGAGTGAGAAGCAGCCTAACAATGAAGATCTGAGTGCATTGTGATTTCAAAGGACGCATCATCCATGCAAAATGGAGTGGTTGCTGGTATTCAAGGTTTGGGTGATATTCCAAGTGCATCTCCTTCTCTCTATGTCTCTCTTTCCTCTATATATACATCAGAGATTGTTAAGAAGCTTATTGTGACTTATTGTGTGGGACTAATAAATACTGTAAGGGACACGGGTGGCGCTGTGGGTTAAACCACAGAGCCTAGGACTTGCCGATCAGAAGGTTGGCGGTTTGAATCCCTGCGACGGGGTTAGCTCCCGTTGCTCGGTCCCTGCTCCTGCGAAGCTAGCAGTTCGAAAGCACGTCAAAGTGCAAGTAGATAAATAGGTACTGCTCCGGCGGGAAGGTAAATGGCGTTTCCGTGTGCTGCTCTGGTTTGCCAGAAGTGGCTTAGTCATGCTGGCCACATGACCCAGAAGCTGTACGCCGGCTCCCTTGGCCAATAAGGCGAGATGAGCGCCGCAACCCCAGAGTTGGTCACGACTGGACCTAATGGTCAGGGGTCCCTTTACCTTAAGAAATACTCTCCACAGGGGAAAAGCAGCTGTTGTGTCTAAGCAGGTCTGCTGATATTTATATCTTGTTATGTACTGAGCTGAATCCTAGAACAATAGGACTCCGAGTATATTTCACTGGTGACGAGGATATGATCCCGCTGAGCTAACCGCCATGCACAGCACCGCAGCACCACCGACTGCAACACACCGTGCATCCAGACTTCAGCTCCGGGACACAAGAAACTCAGAATGGCGACTTCCGGGTCTGAGCGCGAACGGAAATGGCTGCTTTCCTCTGATCTCTCAGAGGAAGAGCTCCGAGAGGGACGGGGTTTTACCACTTCGACGATGCGGGAACCCCCTGAAACCGCAGGCGGGGAAAGCCTACGGCCGTGGGACTCAGCGGGCACCGAAAGCGCAGCTCCAGATCGTCTCCGGGACGAAAAACAGCCCCGGGGAACGGAGGGGGGGCCAGCGCGGTGCTGTGAGGCTATCGCTACCTTCTCAGAGCGACATCGCATTGCCGGACCAGAGAGCGCTCGACCTCTTCTTGTTACAATTTGGATTACAAAACAGAATAATCGTGAGTAAATTGCAGTAAATTTGAAGGACTTTAATCTGGAAAATTTGAATTGGAAAAGAATCGGGACTTTAAATTTCTTTAAGAATGATCGGATCAGAAGCGGAAAGGTCTAAACAGGAAGTCAGCCTTCCGCTTTGTATATAGTAGAAAGTAAAGACTATGCTTTAAACATTCTAAAACAAGAGACTGAAAAATCTATTCTGAAGCCATAGAAAGGACTGTAACCCCCCTCCCAAGGATTGGAAAGGAGGGGGAGAGACCTGAAAAAGCTTAAACCCCCGGGAGTAAGAGGTTGCGGTAAAAGAAGCACCGCTCTGACCCCCAGGTCCTGAGCTGTCAAATTTGAAAATACAAGTCTCAGAAAGGGGACTGTGGACGGCGCTTGCTAAATGAGAGTTGAAATTGCCACAAAACTGTTATAAAGGAGTTGGAACTATAAAATTGTTGCCAAAAGGACTGAAACTCTTAAAGTATGAATACAATATCGCCTTGATTGTAAACTAAAGGACATTTTGTTTCTTCTAACTGTGGAATCTTAGAGTCCCCCTAGTGGGCATAGACATTGCTACAAAGTTTCTTGGTAACTTTCCACTGTAACACCTTATTGTAACTTCTTATCGGACTGTCTGCCAGTGCTACAAGCCCAGCTGCAGCCTGACTGTGTGAAAGTTTATCTTATGGCTGAGAAAGGGAGTTTTTATCAGGAAAAGACGACAAGATCAGGCAAATCCTTCCTCCCAGGAAGAAGAGGATCTTTAGACCCTACAGGAGGTACTGCCTCACAACAGAAGGGGAAAGGAATGTCGAATACAGATGAACTGATAAGTTCTGGCTTTGCAAGGCTACAAGGAGCCATTGATAAACTTACTGTGGAGGTGTCAGAGACGAAAAGGGAGGTTGCAGAAATAAAAAAACAAGTGGCAGAAACGAACAAGGGGATTGCAGAAGCATCCTCTAAAATAGATCAAAATACATTAAGCATTCGGCAAAATACAGATTCAATTCAAAGACTATTGGACGATTCTGCTAAAACACGAAAGATTGCAGAGGAAGCTAGACAGGCTGTAGCAGCTACAGAGGAGAAATTACCACCTATGACCAGACAGCTGGAGGACTATAAGGCTAAGTTCTCCTTAATTGAACTGAAAGAACGGGAGGCAAATCTGAGGATCAGAGGCTTGCCAGAAATTGAGAAGGAGAGCCTGCGGGACTACCTGACACAAGAATTTGAGAAATTTTGGGGATTAGACCCGGAAAAGGAAGAAATTAAAATCTTGAGTGCTTTTCGATTGGGAAGAGCAAGTAAAAAGATTAAAACCAGAGATTGCTTGATTGCATTAAGATCCAAAGAGGAAAGGGATAAGATCCTAGGATTGCATTTTCAAAAACCTTTGGAAATTTCTCAATCGAGAGCTGAAATTTTCAAGGATATCCCCAAACATCTTCTTGACCTTAGAGCCAGATATAAAGATCTGGTGACCTTGCTGAGGAGAAACAGTATTATTTTCAGGTGGGAGTTCCCAGAAGGGCTTTCTTTTAATTTCAAAGGACGAAAGATAAAAATAAAATCAGTGGAAGACAGAAATAGCTTTTTGGAAGCCTACGGGGAGGACCTACAGAAAGGGACGGTAGATCTACTAGAAGAAAAAAGAAAGAAGACAGCAGAGGCAATATTGAATTTGAACTTGGACGGAAAGGCACCACCGGGAGCGGAAGAGGACAAGCTATCAGAAGCAACAGGAGGAACAGAATAACAACAACACAACATGTCTCTGCAACTTTTGAGTTGGAATTGTAATGGCCTAAACACAGGTCAAAGGAGGAAGTCTATTTTTCATATACTAAAAAGAGAGCAATTGGACCTGATTTGTTTGCAAGAAACACATGTGACTAGGCTTCACAGGAAAATTCTAATTAATAAAAAGTTGGGACAAGAATTTATCTCATCGGATAAAGTTAAAAAAAGAGGAGTCGTAATCTATGCAAAAGAAGGCCTTTCACCAAAATTTGTTTTCAAAGATGAGCATGGAAGATATTTGGCCATTGAAATACAATATTATGGACAGAAATATTTGATGGTGGGTGTGTATGCGCCCAATGAAGGGAAATCTGAATTTTTTAAAAGGTTGCATGAGGCATTGCTGGACTATATGAAATACAATGTGATCTTAATGGGAGACATGAATGGAGTAGTTTCAACAAATATGGACAAGGCACAAAGACAGGTAGTCACCAAAGACGGGAGACTACCGAAAACTTTCTTTGAAATGACTGATAACTTGGACTTGATTGACATTTGGAGAACGAAGCATCCCTTGGAAAGAGAGGGAACCTTCTTTTCTGAAGCCCAAAAGACCTGGACCAGAATTGACCAAATTTGGACCACTAGAGAACTGGCCCCAAAGATAAAAAAAGTGGAAATCTGCCCAAAGACTTGCTCCGACCATAACGCTGTTAAGATGGTAATGAACTTACAACCAATTGGATCCTTTAGATGGAGGATGAATGACTCTCTTTTCAGAAATGAAGAATTTGTTAAGAAGGCCCAGAGGACTATGAAAGATTATTTTGAGATAAATCTGAATACCACAGTGGAGAAAAGAACCATTTGGGACGCAAGCAAAGCTGTCATGAGAGGATTTTTGATACAACAGAATGCACGCATGAAAAGATTACAACAGGAAAAAAGAGAAAAGATTCTAGATAAGATCAAGGAAGGTGAAAAGAGATTAAGAACAAATCCAAAATCACAGGAAATATTAAGAGAGATAAAGTTGCACCAAGCACAATACATGCAATTGATAAATCAAGAGATTGAATGGAAAATTAGACAGATGAGACAAAGAACATTTGAATCGGCAAACAAGTGTGGAAAGTTATTGGCATGGCAAATAAAGAAGAGACAAAAAATGAACACTATTATAAATTTGGAAGTTGAAGGAAGAATGCTGCAACATCCCAACGAGATTAGGAGTGCTTTCCAAAAATATTTTAAAAAGCTTTATTCTCAACAACCACAAAAAGAAACAGAGATAGAAGAATTTCTGAAAGTGAACGGGCTACCAAAAATATCGCAAGAAAATAAACTAAAATTGAGCAGCAGGATAACGGAACAGGAGGTTGAGAGGGCCATTCAAAATATGCAACTTGGCAAAGCTCCGGGACCTGATGGGCTGACTGCAAGATACTATAAATCATTGAAAGATTGGTTAATTCAACCTTTAAAGGAAATATGCAATGAAATACTTCAGGGGAAAAAGGCACCAGAATCGTGGAAATAAGCTTTTGTGACCCTTATACCAAAGACAGAAGCTGAAAAACATCAACTCAGAAACTACCGGCCTATATCATTGTTAAATGTGGACTATAAAATATTTGCAGACATTTTGGCGAGAAGGCTGAAGAAAGTATTAACAGAGGAGATTCATAAAGACCAAGCAGGCTTTCTCCCAGGAAGGCACTTATCAGAGAACGTAAGAAATATAATTGACATTTTGGAACTTTTACAGGAAAATATAAATACAAAAGCGGCAGTGATATTTGTGGATGCGGAGAAAGCCTTTGACAACATTTCTTGGAGCTTTATGAAGAAGAATCTCCAAGGCATGGGGGTAGGCCAAGAATTTGAAAATGGTATAGGGGCAATCTATTCTGAACAAAAAGCTAAATTAATTGTAAATAATGTTTTGACAGAGGAGTTCAGAATAGAAAAAGGAACACGACAAGGTTGCCCAATTTCCCCTTTACTTTTTATATCGGTCCTGGAGGTGTTGCTGAATATGATTAGAAAGGACCAATTGGTTAAAGGGATACAGGTCGGAGCCAAACAATACAAATTAAGAGCTTTTGCAGATGACCTGGTCTTGACGTTGCAGGAGCCAGAATCTAGTGGAAAAAAAGTTTTAGATCTGATTCAAGAATTTGGTCAATTGGCAGGTTTTAAATTAAATAAAACAAAAACTAAGGTTTTGAGAAAAAATCTGACAGAAATGGAAAATGAAAGGTTTCAGAAAGAAACAGGTTTAACAGTGGTGAAGAAAGTAAAATATTTGGGAATAACTATGTCCGCAAAAAATGGGAACTTATTTAAAGACAACTATGAGAAATGTTGGGTGGAGATAAAAAAGGATCTAGATACATGGTCTAACTTGAAACTCTCATTACTTGGACGTATTGCTGTAATTAAGATGAATGTATTGCCAAGAATGTTATTTTTATTTCAGACATTGCAGATTATTGACAAAATTGACTGTTTCAAGAAGTGGCAAAAAGACATATCCAAATTTGTCTGGCAGGGCAAAAAGCCAAGGATAAAATTTAAAATATTAACAGATGTAAAAGAAAGAGGGGGCTTTGCCCTGCCAGACTTAAAACTCTATTATGAAGCAGCAGCTTTCTGCTGGTTGAAAGAATGGCTACTTCTTGAAAATACAGACATACTGGATTTAGAAGGTTTTAATAATGCATTTGGTTGGCATGCATATTTATGGTATGACAAGGTTAAAGTGCATAGAATGTTTAAAATTCACATTGTCAGAAAAGCACTGCTTAATGTGTGGAATAGATATAAAGATCTTTTGGAAAATAAAACCCCAAGGTGGTTGTCTCCAATGGAAGCTAAAGCAGTAAAGAGACTCAATATGGAGGCTAATTGGCCAAAGTATTGGGAGATTTTAGAACAGGATGGTGACAAACTGAAACTACAAAGCTTTGATAAACTAAAAAGCAAAGTCCGAGACTGGCTTCATTATTATCAAATAATGGAGGCATTTAAAATAGATAGAAAAATTGGCTTCCAGGTGGAAAAATCAAAATTGGAAACAGAATTGTTAGAACCCAAAACAAAAATATTGTCTAGAATGTATAATTTGCTGCTGAAATGGAACACACAGGATGAGGAAGTGAAATCGGCTATGATTAAATGGGCACAAGATGTTGGTCATAATATAATGTTTGCTGACTGGGAAAGGTTGTGGACCACTGGAATAAAGTTTACGGCATGTAATGCCTTAAGAGAGAATATAATGAAAATGATTTACAGATGGTACATGACACCAGTCAAGCTTGCAAAAATGTATCATACGCCTGATAACAAATGTTGGAAATGTAAAGAAGCTGAAGGTACCTTCTATCACCTTTGGTGGACGTGCCCAAGGATTAAGGTCTTCTGGGAAATGATTTATAACGAACTGAAAAAAATATTTAAATACACATTTAGAAAGACCCCAGAAGCCTTCCTCCTGGGTATGGTAAACCAACAGGTTCAGGTGAAGGACAGAACTTTTCTTATGTACGCTACAACAGCAGCAAGAATACTCATCACACAATACTGGAAGACGCAAGATCTACCCACGCTAGAAGAATGGCAAATGAAGCTCATCGACTATATGGAACTTGCAGAAATGACTGGCAGAATCAGAGACCAGGGAGAAGAGACGGTGAAGGAAGACTGGAGGAAATTTAAAGACTATTTACAGAAGCACTATAAAATTATGAACGTTTGAGGATATCAGATTGAATGTAAAAGAATGTTATTATAAAAATGACAATGATAAAGAAAGTATATTTTGTAAGACATAGGGAAACGTAAGGTCTATTAAGACAATAACATTAATCTGAATCAAAGATACGCCAGAGGGAAAGAGTTTACTACCAGAATATAAGACCTAGAATACAGAGTGGGAAGGCATGGGGAAGTCGCAGACCTAAGTTAATGCTGAAGAACACAATGACACAATATGTGTTTTTTTAATTCCTTTATTTCACCTCTTTTTATTTTTCTTTTTGTTTTTGTATAATGTATGTATTGTGTTTTTTTTTATCTTTTTTCTTTTTGATGTGTTTGTCGATTTGTATTTTTTGTTTATTGAATGTGGAAAATAAAATATCATTTAAAACAACAACAACAAGAAACTCAGAATGGCAATAGACAGCAGCTTCTCGCCGTTCAACCCAGCATCTGGAGACTGGGAAGCGTACGCCTCCCGTTTCACCTTCCTCCTAGAAGCCAAAGGGGTCACCGACGAAGAAGATGCCAAGAAGAGGGCGATATTCTTCAGCGTCTGCGGAGAGGAGACGTTTGAAATCGCCCGGGCTCTCCTTGCGCCTGAAGACGTCGCTACCATTTCTTACAAAACAATAATGGAACGGCTGAAGGAGCATTTCTCGCTGCAGCCCTCTGTGGTAGCTTGCCAAAATGCCTTCTATGCAAAGTGGCAAGCCCCCAGGGAAATCATAACTGGGTTTGTGACATCCCTCCACCAAGCCGCCCAGTTCTGCAACTTCTGCAAACAGGGGACACAGAAAGGGCTGAACTCCTCAATGCCTTCTTTGCCTCAGTCTTCTCCGATAAAGAAATCAATGCCCGACCTGAAGAATTTGGAGCAAATGATTCAGTAGAGAAAACACAGCCCAGAATAACTAAGGAGATAGTACAAGAATACTTGGCTAGTTTAGATGTATTCAAGTCTCCAGGGCCAGATGAACTGCATCCAAGAGTGTTAAAAGAACTGGCAGATGTGATCTCAGAACCACTGGCAGTCATCTTTGAGAATTCCTGGAGAACAGGCGAAGTCCCGGCAGACTGGAGGAGGGCAAATGTTGTCCCTATTTTCAAAAAGGGGAAAAGAGAGGACCCAAATAATTACCGCACAGTCAGTCTGACATCAATACCAGGGAAGATTCTGGAGCAGATCATTAAGCAAACAGTCTGTGAGCACCTAGAAAGGAATGCTGTGATCACCAATAGTCAGCATGGATTTCTGAAAAATAAGTCATGTCAGACTAACCTGATCTCGTTTTATGACAGAATTACAAGCCTGGTAGATGAAGGGAACGCAGTGGATGTAGCCTACCTTGATTTCAGCAAGGCATTTGACAAGGTGCCCCATGATATTCTTGTAAAGAAGCTGGTAAAATGCGGTCTTGACTATGCTACCACTCAGTGGATTTGTAACTGGCTGACTGACCGGACCCAAAGGGTGCTCATCATTGGTTCCTCTTCATCCTGGAGAAGAGTGACTAGTGGGGTGCCACAGGGTTCTGTCTTGGGCCCAGTCTTATTCAACATCTTTATCAACAACTTGGATAATGGACTCAAGGGCATCCTGATCAAATTTGCAGATGACACCAAACTGGGAGGGGTGGCTAACACCCCAGAGGACAGGATCACACTTCAAAACGACCTTGACAGATTAGAGAACTGGGCCAAAACAAACAAGATGAACTTTAATAGGGAAAAATGTAAAGTATTGCACTTGGGCAAAAAAAATGAGAGGCACAAATACAAGATGGGTGACACCTGGCTTGAGAGCAGTACATGTGAAAAGGATCTAGGAGTCTTGGTTGACCACAAACTTGACATGAGCCAACAGTGTGACGCGGCAGCTAAAAAAGCCAATGCAATTCTGGGCTGCATCAATAGGAGTATAGCATCTAGATCAAGGGAAGTAATAGTGCCACTGTATTCTGCTCTGGTCAGACCTCACCTGGAGTACTGTGTCCAGTTCTGGGCACCACAGTTCAAGAAGGACACTGACAAACTGGAACGTGTCCAGAGGAGGGCAACCAAAATGGTCAAAGGCCTGGAAACGATGCCTTATGAGGAACGGCTAAGGGAGCTGGGCATGTTTAGCCTGGAGAAGAGGAGGTTAAGGGGTGATATGATAGCCATGTTCAAATATATGAAGGGATGTCACATGGAGGAGGGAGAAAGGCTGTTTTCTGCTGCTCCAGAGAAGCGGACACGGAGCAATGGATCCAAACTACAAGAAAGAAGATTCCACCTAAACATTAGGAAGAACTTCCTGACAGTAAGAGCTGTTCGACAGTGGAATTTGCTGCCAAGGAGTGTGGTGGAGTCTCCTTCTTTGGAGGTCTTTAAGCAGCGGCTTGACAACCATATGTCAGGAGTGCTCTGATGGTGTTTCCTGCTTGGCAGGGGGTTGGACTCGATGGCCCTTGTGGTCTCTTCCAACTCTATGATTCTATGATTCTATGATTCTCAGAGTTAGAGAATATGCTTTGTGACATATTCTCTAAGGAGGAGGAGGCCCTTGCAACTGAAGCAGCCGAGAGGTCGGCGCATGAGGCACGGCCGAGCCTGCTGTCCCAAGCTAGGGTCCACTACGAAGACCTCACCGATGAGTCAGAATCCGACAGGTAGGAGGTGCACTGAGAGCAGCGGTACACTTGAGGAAAGCACACACCACAGCTGCCTCAACCAGAAGAAGGGAACTGTGCAAGCTGGGGGGAAAGCCACAAGAGGAGGACCTGCTGTTTCTGCAATGCAGAGTGCAGGCAGTGCAGAAAATCAGGACACATCGCCTGGGTGTGTCGGGCTTGGCCCACCCGACGCCAGGCATCAGATGACTGACCCAAGAGCCCCAGGGCCAAATGCACCAAGGCAACTTGGCAGAGATCACGGACTGCCAGGTATACCAGTTGCCCCATTCCAACACAGAAAATTTACGTAGAGGTACAGATAGAGGGGGGCCCTGTGCCGCATGGAGCTTGACACGGGTTCAACTCTATCCAGAATCTCAGCACGGACCTTAAGGAAACTGTGCCGTAGTGGGGGTCCCAAACTCAGGCCGGCCCCATTCACCCCCCGGGACGTCCAGAAACGTAAAGTCCCCACAACGGGGGTGGGGACCTTCAGGGCGAGATATCAAGGGTGGAAGCGGCAATTGGACTTGCTTATAGGATTGGCATGGTTTGGACCACTGGGGCTAGCCGTCACTGGGGTGAACAGCACTAGCTTACAAGTGGACGGGGACGCCATATGCAAAGAGTTTCTGGGGGTTTTCACCCTGAAACTCCACTTAGACGAGGAATTGGACTGCCTCATGGAGCAAGGAGTGCTGGATCTGGTGCCTAATGCCCCCTGGGAAACCCCAATCATCACACCCGTCAAGCCTAATGGTTCGGTCTGCATTTGCACAGACTACAAATGTACCATAAACAAGGCCCTGACGGCCCTCACGGCCCACGCATACCCAGTGCCAGTGGTCAGCCATGTCCTCGCTACCCTGGCTGGGTCAAAAAAAATTGGCAAGTTGGACGTGGCCCAAGCCTATCAGCAGTTGCCGGTGGACAAGGCCACAGCAAAGGCACAGACAATTGTGACGCACAGAGGAGTGTTCAGGGTAAAGCAGCTGCAATTCGGCATCAGCATGGCGCCAGGCATACTCCAGAATCTAATGGACTCTCTGTTTAAAGGGACTCCTGGCGTCACCCCCTTCTTCGATGATGTGTTGATTTCTAGGCCCATGCCAGAGGAGTTCAAGGACCGCCTCCGCATCATCCTGCACTGTTTCCAGACGGCGGGTCTCAAGGTGAAGTGGGAAAAGTGTCTACTAGGAGTCCCTCAGGTGGACTTTCTGGGATTTATAGTAGACGCAGAAGGGGTCCACCCGACTGTGCACAAAGTACAGGCCATTTGTGGTGCCCCAGCACCCAAGGGCAAAACTGAACTTCAGGCCTTCTTGGGACTATTGAACATTTACCATGCCTTCCTCCCCCATAAGATGGTGGTAGCAGAGCCCATACACAGACTCCTGGACAACCGGGCCCCTTGGGTGTGGGGCCAGCACCAGGAGGCCGCATTCCAGGCAGTTGAGGACTTGCTCATCTCGGACTCGGTCTTGGCACACTTCGACGAGAGGCTGCTGGTGGTGCTAGCATGCGACGCCTCGCCCTATGGCATCGGCGCTGTGTTGGGACACCAACTCCCGGATGGAAGAGAGGCATACTGTGGCATACTTTCCCCAGATGCTCACTGCAGCCGAGTGGAACTAATCGCAGATCGACAAGGAGGGTCTGGCAATCGTGAAGGGAGTAAAAAAATTCCATGATTTCTTGTACGGGCAGCCCTTTACCGTGGCGACTGACCACAAGCCGTTGCTCGGCCTGTTTGCCCCTGAGAAGCAGAAGAGCCCATGCAAGAGGTTATGAGCCTGGAGCTGCTTCCTGACCGCCCTGTTCAGGCACAAGAAGTTGCGCACCATTCCACAAAAGATAGGGTCATCTCCCAGGTCCTGGACTGGGTGTGGAGGGGATGGCCCAGCAGTAGCCCCAGGCCAGAATTCGCTGGCTACACAACCCGCAAACATGAACTGTCGGCCCACAAGGGGTGCCTGTTATGGGGAAGCAGGGTCATCGTTCCCCAGCCCCTCTGCAAAAGGGTCCTACACGAGACACACCCAGGGGTAGTGAGAATGAAGGCCCTTGCCAGGAGTTATGTGTGGTGGCTGGGGATCGACTGAGAGATAGAGGCCTGGGTCAAACATTGCCAGACCTGCCAAGAATCCTGCCTGGAGCCCCCAAGGGCCCTAGTCCACTCCTGGGAGTCCGCCCGAGCACCATGGTCACACCTGCATGTGGATTTCGTTGGCCCCTTCCAGAGAAAAACATTCTTCATAGGGGTGGACTCCTACACCAAATGGCTGGAGGTCACACTGGTACCGTCCACTTCTATGGCCACAGCCATCGGGGTACTAGGTAGGCTGTTTGGAACCCATGGGCTCCCTGACACCCTCGTCTCGGACAACAAAACTGCATTTATGTCAGAAGAATTCCAGACCTTCACAGCGCAGAACACCATCAGCCACATCCGCTCGGCACCATTCCACTCTGCAACCAATGGCCAAGCAGAGCGCATGGTGCGGACCACCAAGGACACCCTCCACTGTATGACACAAGGGGACTGGGAGTACTGCCTCGCTGCATTCCTTCTAGCACAGCACAGCACCCCCAGCACAACGACTGGCCAGAGCCCAGCTGAACTACTACTGGACCAGTGCCTCGCAGTTAGACTGGACCGCCTTCACCCTGACAGAGCTCAGGATGAGGAAATGGCGGGGAATGGCAGAAACCCCCGGACCTTCGTGACCCAGGACCCAGTGTATGCAAAGAATTTTGAGGCAGGCCCGGCATGGGTACCTGCCACAGTCACCAGGGTGACTGGTCCCGTGTCGTACAAGGTGCTAACTGAGAGGGGGCAATGCTGGCACCGCCACTGCGACCAGATATGACGATTCCCAGGAGAAAACCAGGAGGAGGGTGGGACAGAGGGGTCCCAAGGGGACCGCTGGGCAGTGAGGCCATCGAGCAGGAGGGGTGGGCAGGGGAGGCAGAATCAGTAAGTACAAAGGGGACACCGGAAACAGAGCCGTGACCGAGCAGGCCGGTTGCACCAGACCAAACAGCCCTGTCATAGCCAGCAGCCTTGGAACACAAGCCAGAACCAGAACCCCTGACCAAGGAACACCCCAGGCCGCAACGCATACGTAGGCGCCGGCGTACCTTGAGGACTACAAATGAATGCAACCTCCCAGCAGGACTGGAACTTAGAGGGGAGGGGTGTTATGTACTGAGCTGAATCCTAGAACAATAGGATCCAGAAGGCAGCAGTCTGATTGGTCCACAGGAGCCACCCAATCCAGCTCCAGGTGGAAGTGAATCAGTAACCTGATAGGCCTACAGGAGCAGCCCGGAATTAGCCAATCACGCAGGGCCCATTGTGTAAATAATGTATATATAGCTAGATGTTTCAGGAAAAGCTTCATTCATTGCTACTATGAGCTGAATAAAGAGCATGAAATTCACACTTGACACATCTCTAGTAGTGCTGCTGTCAAATTCAACTATAGTGAAAAATATATGGTTAGTTTTAAGACCCTGTGGGTTGACAGAATGGCCTGTGTGCAAAAACCAGGAGGGGGTGGGTCTGCTTCTGCTTTATAAGTGGCAGAAAATGCTGAGGGAGACAGAAGGGGGAACAACTGGAGGCAGCTATTGGGAGCCTTGTCCTCTGTGAGCTTGTCTGATCCTCTTTTAAAGGAGGAGGCCCCTCAACTGTCTTCTGGTCCAGTGTTGGACCATTTCGATCTGATTCTCCCTGCTGATGTGGATAGATTCCTTTGAGCTGGTACGCCCACCACCTTCCTCCTTGATCCGTGCCCGTCTTGGCTGATTAGGGTGTGCCCAGACGTTGTGCAGATCCCCCTGGTTGAAATTATCAATTTGTCCCTTGGCACGGGGACATTCCCAGGGGAGCTGAAGGAAGCAGTGGTGTGGCCGCTCTTAAAGAAAACTTCATTAGATCCTTTAGATCTATCCAATTACCGCTCAGTTTCAAATCTTCCATATCTGGGTAAAATAATTGAGAGAGGGGTTGCTGAACAGCTTGGCACGTTTCTGGAGGAAACATCAGCTTTAGACCCGTTTCTGTCCTGGTTTCGGGACCGAGACGGCTCTGGTCACCCTAACAGATGATGTCCGTAGACAACTTTGACCTTTGTGGCTTAGGACCCTCGTATTTATGGTACCGCCTCTCCTGGTATGCCCTGCAGAGGATATTAAGTTCCATGAATAACCATAGTTTAGAGGTCCCGGGCCCTAAGGAAGTCAGACTATCCTCCACCAAGGTCAGGGCATTTTCAGTGATGGCTCCAACCTGGTGGAATGCTCTGTCCCATGAGGCTAGGGCCCTTCAGGATTTAACCTCCTTCCACTGGGCCTGTAAGACAGAGCTATTCCACCTGGCCTTTAATTTGAATTCAGCTTGATCTGTTATTTCCCTTCTCTTCCCTCCCCCTCCCCTTTTATGAAGATTTCCTGCTCTGGGACCTCACAGCTAATTCTCCCCTGGCCTCCTCGCTGGCCCAAGTAGGACTAATTCAGTCAGCTAGCCCTGGTGACTATCTAATGTTTATTGGATGGATTTCCCCCAAATTGATTTGAACTTTGAATTTTATGGTCATTCATGCTTTTATACTGCATTTTATGCTGCTTTTTATGTTGTATTACAATTAAGTGTTTTAAATTTGTTGTTAGCCACCCTGAGCCCGGTTTTATTTATTTATTTATTTATTTATTTCCTCTTTTAAAGCTATTCAAACAGGGTAAATAGGAATGTTTTAAAATTCCTCCTAGAGGTCAGCAATGAGAGAAATAGATGCACCTCACCTAGGAGGACATTCCCCAGAAGGAGAGCCACCACTGAGAAGGTCCTGATGGGTCAACACGAACCAGTCAGCCCTTAGTGGTCTGTTTCATGTAGCCTAGTATTTGCCTAGTCTGTCTGGAAGGATCATAGAAAAAAATACCTCCCCAACAATCTACAACAATCTACAACCTGGCTTTTTTAGCTGGAGGTGCTGTAGATTTAACCTGGGAATTCCTGAATGTGAAGCATTGCTCTGCTATTAAGCTCCCAGCCCACCCTCCATTTCAAAGTATTTTATTATTGATTTCCCCTCCTTGCTACAAGAACCTTGGGTATGTGAACCTGGCAAGCACACCATTCCCCTCCCCCAACCATCGTATAGTCAATCAAAAGATGTGGCACACTCACACCATTTGAATGGCAATGCCCATCAACTGGGGGGGGGGAGCTCGGCCCCCTCAAATATTCCGGGGGGGGGGGAGGAGGAGGGACCTCAGGCCCTAGGAGTTGACTCCTATGATGGCCCCACCGCTATGTACCTGCTGAGCCTGAAGGGCACCCCAAAGGACCCCACTCCAAGGCAGCGTAAGGTAGCAAAGAGTGCCCTTAACCCAATAATCGTTCAGGTGTTTACCTCACCAGATCTTAACTTGTCTTTTCAGACTGAAAGCCGATTAAACAAAACAAAAACACCACCCAAGTCCCAAGGCCAATCCAGGGCTCCCCCTCAAATTCCTACTCAGTCCCCCAACTAGGAAAGACCCTCCTGCACAGAGCAGGTGCTGCAAAGAGAAGAGCAGGCTGCTTGGGCAGCGCCAGCTTATAAAACCTGCCTTCTTCCCCCCTGACCCTTCCCTTCCCCTCCTCCTCCTCTTCCACAGGACAAAACCACAGTGCGTCTTCTTCCCAGGGGGTTGAAGTGAGGCAAATTCACCCCCAATGAAGAGTGGAAGCAGCATTGTACATTGTACAATGCTCAGCAAATGTATGTAAATGCTCAGCGAATACATGAGGCTGCTAAGGTTCTGCCTTCCTTTACTAACAAACTACTGAGCAGTTCTAGCGGGTTGCTGGGGAAAACCTCAAGGAACACCACCTCTGATTGCAAGACTATTGTGTTCACATTGCTTCTTAATTAATGTTCATTTGCCTAAAATGTGATTCTCGGAATATATATATATATATATATATGCAGGTTTTGGTGTCCTCGGGTGTCTTCCCGTGTAAAAGTTGGGGTGTCTAGGCGACGTTTCGACGAGGTCTCACTCGTCATCTTCAGGCTGGTGCTTTCGGCTTCTTGTTACTGGAACAGAGCAGGATCTCAGTGTTTGAGTTCCTATAAATACTGTTGAGGAGGTGTGGTGTATAGCCTCCAATGTTCTGGGCAGAGAGGAGGTTCCCAGGCTAGTGTGCCTTTTCTTCTTTTGTTCCTTAATTACTTGAGGGATATCTTGAGTGATTTCTTGAGTGATTTCCTGAATCCCACTTAGGTGGGTCATTAGGTGTGGATTAGTTGCTAAAGCCTTCGTGTCTTGAACTCTTGAACTTTGTGAAGAGTTTTTCTGAGAAGATGGCTGTACTGCACTTGGTTGTGCTCTGGCTTGGCTTCGTGTATAGGGGCGAGCTGTGGTTTTGTGGCCTGTGCCAGCCAGATCTGTGTAGGGATTGCAGGGGGGTGCAGCATCCGGAGGTGCCACCCTGGTTTGGCTACTGGATGGTGTCTGTAATTTATCTGTGGAGAGGGTCTGGGTTTGGGTCTGGTGTGGTTGATTGGTGATGGCGTTCTGTGTGCCTCTGGATCTGGTGTCAGATTTTGTGGGGAGGGCTAATTTCCAGATGTCTGGCAAGCGGGATGTGTCGTCACGCTTGTTCATGTTGTGAGGGTGTTTCTCTATCTCGATGGCTTCCATGATTATTCTCTTGTGGTGATGTTCCATGTTAAAGAGCAATTTGGAATCTGCAAAATTAATTTCGTGTCCTGTTTCTTTCATGTGTTGGAAAAGAGAGGAAGTTTTTTCTTCTTTTTTGACGGCATTCTTGTGTTCTGCGATCCGTGCATTTATTCGTCTGTTTGTTTGTCCAATGTACGTGGCTGGGCAGACTTTGCAGGGTATTTCATAGACCCCTTGGTTTTCCAACTGAATTTTATCCTTGGGGTTTCTGAGGATATTGGCTATTTTTTGGTTGGTGCAAAAGGCTGTTTTGATATTGTGTTTATGGAGGATTTTGCTAATTTTATCTGTAGTGCCCTTGATATAAGGAAGGAGGGCTATGCCATTGTTTTCTTCTGTGTCTTGGTTAAGCTAATCCAAAAAGAAACACCCCCCAAAAACCAAGACACAGAAGAAAACAATGGCATAGCCCTCCTTCCTTATATCAAGGGCACTACAGATAAAATTAGCAAAATCCTCCATAAACACAATATCAAAACAGCCTTTTGCACCAACCAAAAAATAGCCAATATCCTCAGAAACCCCAAGGATAAAATTCAGTTGGAAAACCAAGGGGTCTATGAAATACCCTGCAAAGTCTGCCCAGCCACGTACATTGGACAAACAAACAGACGAATAAATGCACGGATCGCAGAACACAAGAATGCCGTCAAAAAAGAAGAAAAAACTTCCTCTCTTTTCCAACACATGAAAGAAACAGGACACGAAATTAATTTTGCAGATTCCAAATTGCTCTTTAACATGGAACATCACCACAAGAGAATAATCATGGAAGCCATCGAGATAGAGAAACACCCTCACAACATGAACAAGCGTGACGACACATCCCGCTTGCCAGACATCTGGAAATTAGCCCTCCCCACAAAATCTGACACCAGATCCAGAGGCACACAGAACGCCATCACCAATCAACCACACCAGACCCAAACCCAGACCCTCTCCACAGATAAATTACAGACACCATCCAGTAGCCAAACCAGGGTGGCACCTCCGGATGCTGCACCCCCCTGCAATCCCTACACAGATCTGGCTGGCACAGGCCACAAAACCACAGCTCGCCCCTATACACGAAGCCAAGCCAGAGCACAACCAAGTGCAGTACAGCCATCTTCTCAGAAAAACTCTTCACAAAGTTCAAGAGTTCAAGACACGAAGGCTTTAGCAACTAATCCACACCTAATGACCCACCTAAGTGGGATTCAGGAAATCACTCAAGAAATCACTCAAGATATCCCTCAAGTAATTAAGGAACAAAAGAAGAAAAGGCACACTAGCCTGGGAACCTCCTCTCTGCCCAGAACATTGGAGGCTATACACCACACCTCCTCAACAGTATTTATAGGAACTCAAACACTGAGATCCTGCTCTGTTCCAGTAACAAGAAGCCGAAAGCACCAGCCTGAAGATGACGAGTGAGACCTCGTCGAAACGTCGCCTAGACACCCCAACTTTTACACGGGAAGACACCCGAGGACACCAAAACCTGCATTCCTGTACCCGTGAAAATCTACGAAAGCAAATATATATATATATATATATATAGTCTCCTGTAGGTGTGAAAAGCTGATAAGCATTTGCTGGTAGATGGAAGAGACCACACAGCTGAAGCCAATCAAATTGTTCCCAACACGGGTATCAAAAGGTAGTTTGTTTATGCCTTTTTCTGCAGATGATGCCTGACTGCAGGAGAAAAATAATTGGCATGCAATAAAAAACAAAAACAACCCATTTGCAGGGTTGAAAATTACCCCAAAGGAGAGAGAGAAATTACCAGCCTGCAGATATCAGAATGCTTGAAACGGAGGGGAAATTATCCAGACACAACAGTAGTTCCTCTTCTGAAAGGCAGGGCTCTGCCCCCCAATCTGTCCTCTCTGATAAGTAATTTTTATCAAGAGTTTTCTGGCAATGAAGGCATTTCTGCCAGCACAGAAAGGTCTATCTTAATTGTGGGACAGGGGCTATATTTTGTTCCATGGACCACTTGGAAATTGCTGGAGCTCTTGGCAAACCACTTAATGATTTTTCTGCATGTTGTAGCAATTGTATTTTTACAGACACAGACAGATGACTTGAACAATGCTCATAGTTTGGGAACCCCTGGGGTTGACAAGATTGGACCAATGATCTGGGCCCATAAAATAAAGCTTCATATGTGTGTCTGATGCACAAAACCATTTGTGTGCATTTGACTTTAGAGCTATGTTGAAAATATTGCTTGGACTTTTGAGAAGTTTATGAAAATAACCATAACACATTGTCTTAAAATGTACTGGGTTTTCTTTTTGCAATTAAAATTTCAGTAAATCTAAGAACAGACCCTTTTTGAACCTTGTCTTCAGCTTCCTCTTCCTCACCTTGCAAAAACCCTTTTGCTTCAATCATTAGGGTCAGAATTTAGTCAGTAATTAGGCTAGACTGGGCAGATTTATATGGGGTAAGAACATCCTTGTTATAATACCAATTCTGCAGCCATAAAGCATTAAAGAGAAGATTGAACTTAAAAGGTGAATCGAAAAGTGAGGAGGCTGGTCGCAAACACTTGTAAAAACACAGTTTTTACAGCATCAAAGGGCAAATTTATATATATATATTACACACACACACACACTAAAGATAAAAGCAGCAGCGTTGTGAGGGGGAAAAGAGATAAAACCAAAGTTATGAGCTTGAAGATTGAAAGTGGCAACAAGACTGAAAACAAAGGAAAAATTATTATCTTTATCATTTTATTGTTATTGTAGTGGTTAAGAGCGGTGGACTCGTAATCTGGTGAACCTGGTTCGCTTCCCCGCTCCTCCACCTGCAGCTGCTGGGGGACCTTGGGCCAGTCACTAAAGTTTCTCAGCGTCACTCACCTCACGGAGTGTTTCTTGTGGGGGAGGAAGGGAAAGGAGATTTTTAACCGCTTTGAGACTCCTTCGGGTAGTGATAAAGGGGGATATCAAATCCAAACTCCTCTCCTTCTCCTTCTCCTTCTTCTTCTTCTTCTTCTTCTTCTTCTTCTTCTCATATTAAACATCTCAAAGAGATATCACAATACAATAAAAACATCTACACTTTCCTATATAAAAAAATTAATCAAACCCAAAGTTAATCCTGGTCAGAGTAAACCTATGGAGCTTAATAGACATAAGCAACTTGGGTCCACTGATTTCATTGGATCCACTTTGTGTAGAACTTAGTAGGATGCCAGTCAATTAAAATCATTGTACAGTGGTACCTCGGGTTACATACGCTTCAGGTTACAGACTCCATGAACCCAGAAATAGTACCTCGGGTTAAGAATTTTGCTTCAGGATAAGAACAGAAATTGTTCTCTGGCGGTGTGGCAGTAGCAGGAGGCCCCATTAGCTAAAGTGGTGCTTCAGGTTAAGAACAGTTTCAGGTTAAGTACGGACCTCCGGAACGAATTAAGTACTTAACCCGAGGTACCACTGTATATCTTAAAAACATCAAATCTCATACAGATGTGGGCTGGGATAGCAGAAGAAGCATAAAAACAAAAATCTTAAAGCTGAAAATTTAAAATCTGACAGAACATTTGCACTGTCTCATCAGCATAGAAATGGCATCAGAGGCCAAAAGAATGAATAATGGAGTGGGGGGGGGGGATATAGATGAAATAAAAAGTGATTGCTTCATCCATGTTTTATGGCCATCAAGCTGCCTTTCATCATATGGATGTGCCTAACAGGTTGAAAGTGGTCTGCAATTGCTCATCGCCTCCTGGACATCAAAACTGAAAGGAAGATGGGGGTGGGGGCAGTACTGATCCATTTTTGATGCTCTTCTCTGCTCCTCCCACAGATGGGTGTCAAGGTGGGAGCTGAGAGCAGGTCAGCAATAACTCACAAGGTGTGAATGAAATTGACACTTTATTCAAAGAAATAAAACAACTCAGGCTTTGTGAGCACAGAAATTCTTCTCAGTAGGTCTTGCCCACAAGGAGGCAGTTGTTGCCTTCTTCCCACCACTAAGTCTCCTCCTCTCCTAGGTTCCAAAGCAACCTGAGACTTTTTCGCCTTGTCTATCTTTGCTCTGCCCTCTTCATACCCCTATGGGTTCTAGGAGACCAGGGGGAAGGGGAGTTGGTCACTGCAGGAGGGAGAGACTCCCTGACATCTTCAGCAACTTGCCCCATCTCTATCTTTTTGGCCTCCACTTCTGCCTCTGCTTCTGGACTGCTCTCTGCCTCAGCTTCTTCCTGCTCACTAAACCCTTTACCTCTTCAGCTTCTGACACCTTCTCCTCCCAGTCTGCTCCCTCTTCTCCCTCTGACCACTCATCGTCATCCCACCACCAATCCCCTGGCTCTGAGCTTTCTTCCTTAGGGGTTCCCCAGCTGGTACTTCCCACCATTCCTCAGCATTCAGCCAGTCCATGACAGTGGGACATGGGACAAGGCCTCCAAGTAGTAACAGGTCAAGGATGTTCGAGTAGGAGAAGGTGGTGCTTGAGAAATTCAATCCCCAGCTTGTTTAAAGCCTTGAAGCAAGTGGGCCGCCAATAATTTGGAATTTTGCAAAAGTGCTGTTAAGTATCCAATCTGCCACCAAAAAGAAAGTTTAATTAAGAATTATGGGGGTGAAGGAGACAAGCTGGGGGGGGGGAGGTCTTGAATCACTGCAATCTTTTGTTGCATTCCCCCCTTCCTGATTTGCTGGTATTTGGTGAATGGCCTTGTACTTGAGTGATTAAGGCTGCTCACCCTCCTGGGGCTTACCTGGGAGTAAATCCAATTAAGCCCAGCGGGAGCGCCTTCCAAGGAAATATTCATAGGATTGAACATTAAGTAGGGATGGATGAATCTGTCAGTTTTGGGTTCTCTCACTGCCTCGTTTTTCCAGTCTTAAATTCAATTTTCCACATTTCTCCAGCAATTCATGATTTTTGTTTTTAAACTTCATGAAAATTAATCATTATTTCAGTGCACATTCTCCTAATACATCTATTTCTATAAGCAATTTTGCCTGATAGACACATTTCTGCAAGTCATTTCCCCTAATTTGGGGCATTTGCATATCTCACTAACATATGACACGCAGCGTAAATTAATAATTCAGAGTTTTAAAGAATAAGAGCTTTACTGAGTTAAAATAAACTTATTCATAAACAACATGGTTCCAAACAGTTTGACTGAGATTACATACTGCTCTGCTCACAGCTGAAGCAGACAGACTCAGCTGAAAAACTTACAGAGAGCACAAAAGAGAAACTGGCTGGTAAGTCACATGACAGTTAGAAGTTAGGCCTGAATAATTTTAGGAGGCCCAAATGATTGTGCAGTCCCAGCACTTCCCAGCCTGCTTTGCTGCTCCTGCTCTCATGTGTCTTTGTCACATGACAACATATGCATATTGATTCGCACTTTACCCTTCCATGCACACTATTTGGTTGGAGATCTGCATTTGGGGAAATGCGGGTTTTGAGAGAGAGCTATGCTTTTGTTCTCATATTGTCTTGGAAAGTGCAATTTTAAATCCTAAACAAAACATTTTCTACTCCATCCAATTAATGGGCAATAAGTCCCATTGGATTCAGCAAGGCTTTCTTCTGCAGAGGTGTGCACAGTATAAAGTGTGCATTGTAAACCAGCTTCGGTATTTCATTAACACACTTGATTAACCAAATTACACCCTACTTTTCCTCCCAAAGGAACAGGATTGAAAATTCACCAACCATACTCTCTGAAATTTCTCCCTGAAATTTAGGATCCATCTCACAGCTGCCATGCATCTATGTGGCTGGCTATTTGGTTATTTGTTTAGAGCATCTGCAGCATGCTCCTCAGCCCAAAAGGCTCCCAGAGTGGCTTCATATGATCAAATCAAGGCAGTGCCTACACTGCCTTTTACAATCTAAAAAAATAAATAATTCATGACCCACAAGGGGAAAGAGACAGGGAGGTAAGATGAAAGTCAAAAGCCAAATTCAGGCACCAGTTTTTAAGCCGTTTTCTCTCTAAGGAGCAGCTGGGCCTCCAGCAAAGATGGCCAAATGAGCCCTGCTCATGAGGCAATCAGATGGAACGGCTGCCTCCAGGTGACCCTGTTTATTTGCCCTGACTGGTGCCATTAGGCTTGCGTCAACCTCCCTTAATAAAGCTGGGAGCTAGGGAACATGATGGATCTGAAGGTCTGAGATTCTCTGCATTTGGTAGTGTTTCCTAATATCCAGTAGCATGTGGGATAGCCAGCCTTTCGCCACTGTTATTCATAACCAGCTTAAATCTAATTAATGTAAGCTGTAAGCTTTCCTGCCAGGCTTAACTCACCTTGGGAGAAACTATTTTGTTCCCCACCTGAAAAGCTCAGCATTTTTCAATAACGAAAAATTGTGATTTAATTGACGTTTGGAGACTTAGACATCCATTAGAGAAACAGTTTACATTTTATTCGGAACCAAATCAGTCAATGTCAAGAATAGATCAAATTTGGGTCTCAAATGAATTAACTCCAAGAATTCAGCAAATTGAAATTCAGCCAAGAGTAATTTCAGACCACAGTCCAATAAAACTGGAGATTAAAGGTTATGAAGAAAGATCATTTAGATGGAGAATTAATGATTACCTCTTGGATGACCAAAGAATCATACAAGAGGCGCAAAAGAAGTTGATGGAATATTTTATGGACAATACTAACAAAGGCATAAAGATGAGTACAGTTTGGGAAGCAAGTAAGGCGGTAATGAGAGGATTCTTCATCCAGAATCAGAATCTGATTCTGATTCTGAAGGAAATTTTAAAACAAATAATGGAAAATGAACAAAAATTAATCAAGAAACCGAACAATTTAAAAATAAAACAAAACATCAAAGTTTTGCAAACACAGTTCACAATGATAATAAACAAAGAGGTGGAATGGAATATTAAAAAGCTAAGACAACGAAATTTTGAGTTTGCCAACAAGTCAGGTAAATGGCTTGCATGGCAAATTAAGAAAAGAAAGGAACAAAACACAATCAACAAAATTATTGTGGATGGAGAAGAGATAGAGAACCCAAAAGGCATCAGAAAAGGATTCTTGGACTTTTATAATCATTTGTACAGAAACAGAGAAAAGAACAATATGAAGAAAATAGAAAGATATTTAAAAGAAAAAAAGGTGCAAAAGTTCCCGACAGAAAAGAAAGACAGACTGAATGCCTCAATTGAGAATGAGGAAATAATAGAGGTCATAAAAGAATTGAAAAAAGGAAAGGCTCCAGGACCAGATGGATTTACATCTAGTTATTACAAAGAACTGAGGCATACCCTGACGGTACCATTGAAAGAAGTCATGAATAGTATTTTGAAGGAAAAAGATGTTCCGGAAACTTGGAAAGAAGCCTTTATCACACTTATTCCTAAGCAAGAGTCCGATTTAACACAAGTTAAGAACTATAGGCCGATTTCATTATTGAATACAGACTATAAGATTTTTTTCTGGAATATTAGCAAAAAGATTAAAAAAGGTATTGCGAGAATTTATTCACGAAGATCAAGCAGGTTTTCTTCCAGCAGGCAGATGAAAGATAATGTTAGAAACATAATAAATACTCTGGAATATCTGACTGCTAGGAATGAAAAACAAGCTATATTAATCTTTGTAAATGCAGAGAAGGCATTTGATAACATATCATGGGAATTTATGTTAAAAAATTTAGAACTCGTGGAGGTGGGAAACAATTTTTATAATGGAATAAGGACGATTTATACAGAGCAAAGAGCTAAATTGATTGTGAATAATGTAATTACAGAAGAAGTGAAGATACTGAAAGGTACAAGACAGGGATGTCCTCTTTCGCCACTGTTATTCATAATGGTTCTGGAAGTCCTTCTGAGTTCAACCAGACAAAATGAATTAATAAAAGGGGTGACAGTAGGTCAAAATGAATATAAAGTTAAAGCCTTTGCCGATGACCTGGTAATAACGATAGAAGATCCCTTAAAAAGTTTAAATGAGGTGTTATAGGAGATTGAACAATTTGGCAAGGTGGCCGGGTTTATATTAAATAAGAAAAAAACCAAAGTAATGGTTAAGAATATGGACCAGAGTGTAATAGAAGCAATGCAACGAGAAACAGGGATTGAAGTGGCGAAGAAGGTAAAATATTTGGGAATATGGTTAACTTCAAAAAATATTGATTTATTTCAAAATAATTATACACCAGTGAGGAATGGAATTAAAAAAGATCTGGAGGTATGGGGAAGGATGAAACTCTATTTTTGGGGTAGAATATCAACCATCAAAATGAGCGTGCTTCCAAAGATGTTATTCTTATTTCAAATGATTCCTGTAATCAAAGGGACAACGATCTTTAAAGAGTGGCAAAGAGTAATTTCAAGATATATTTGGCAGGGTAAAAAGCCTAGAATACAATTTAAGTTATTAACAGATGCGAAGGAAAGAGGAGGCTTTGTCCTGCCAGACACAAGGGCCATCGAGTCCAACCCCCTGCCAAGCAGGAAACACCATCAGAGCACTCCTGACATATGGTTGTCAAGCCTCTGCTTAAAGACCTCCAAAGAAGGAGACTCCACCACACTCCTTGGCAGCAAATTCCACTGTCGAACAGCTCTTACTGTCAGGAAGTTCTTCCTAATGTTTAGGTGGAATCTTCTTTCTTGTAGTTTGGATCCATTGCTCCGTGTCCGCTTCTCTGGAGCAGCAGAAAACAACCTTTCTCCCTCCTCTATATGACATCCTTTTATATATTTGAACATGACTATCATATCACCCCTTAACCTCCTCTTCTCCAGGCTAAACATGCCCAGCTCCCTTAGCCGTTCCTCATAAGGCATCGTTTCCAGGCCTTTGACCATTTTGGTTGCCCTCCTCTGTACACGTTCCAGTTTGTCAGTGTCCTTCTTGAACTGTGGTGCCCAGGACTGGACACAGTACTCCAGGTGAGGTCTGACCAGAGCAGAATAAGTGGCACTATTACTTCCCTTGATCTAGATGCTATACTCCTATTGATGCAGCCCAGAATTGCATTGGCTTTTTTAGCTGCCGCGTCACACTGTTGGCTCATGTCAAGTTTGTGGTCAACCAAGACTCCTAGATCCTTTTCACATGTACTGCTCTCAAGCCAGGTGTCACCCATCTTGTATTTGTGCCTCTCATTTTTTTATTATTTTTTATTGCCCAAGTGCAATATTTTACATTTCTGCCTGTTAAAGTTCATCTTGTTTGTTTTGGCCCAGTTCTCTAATCTGTCAAGGTCGTTTTGAAGTGTGATCCTGTCCTCTGGGGTGTTAGCCACCCCTCCCAGTTTGGTGTCATCTGCAAATTTGATCAGGATGCCCTTGAGTCCATCATCCAAGTCGTTGATAAAGATGTTGAATAAGACCGGGCCCAAGACAGAACCCTGTGGCACCCCACTAGTCACTCTTCTCCAGGATGAAGAGGAACCATTGATGAGCACCCTTTGGGTCCAGTCAGTCAGCCAGTTACAAATCCACTGGGTGGTAGCATAGTCAAGACCGCATTTTACCAGCTTCTTTACAAGAATATCATGGGGCACCTTGTCAAATGCCTTGCTGAAATCAAGGTAGGCTACATCCACTGCGTTCCCTTTATCTACCAGGCTTGTAATTCTGTGAAAAAACGAGATCAGGTTAGTTTGAGATGACTTATTTTTCAGAAATCCATGCTGACTATTGGTGATCACAGCATTCCTTTCTAGGTGCTCACAGACTGTTTGCTTAATGATCTGCTCCAGAATCTTCCCTGGTATTGATGTCAGACTGACTGGGCGGTAATTATTTGGGTCCTCTCTTTTCCCCTTTTTGAAAATATGGACAACATTTGCCCTCCTCCAGTCTGCCGGGACTTCGCCTGTTCTCCAGGAATTCTCAAAGATGACTTCCAGTGGTTCTGAGATCACATCTGCCAGTTCTTTTAACACTCTTGGATGCAGTTCATCTGGCCCTGGAAACTTGAATACATCTAAACTAGCCAAGTATTCTTGTACTATCTCCTTAGTTATTCTGGGCTGTGTTTCCTCTGCTGAAGCATTTGCTCCAAATTCTTCAGGTTGGTCATTGTTTTCTTTATCGGAGAAGACTGAGGCAAAGAAGGCATTGAGGAGTTCAGCCCTTTCTGTGTCCCCTGTTTGCATTTCACCATCTTCTCCTCTGAGTGACCCCACTGTTTCTTTGTTCTTCCTTTTGCTACGGACATACCCATAAAAGCCTTTTTTGTTGCTTTTAACCTCTCTAGCAAGCCTGAGTTCATTCTGTGCTTTAGCTTTTCTGACTTTGTGTCTACATGTGCTGGCTATTTGTTTGAATTCCTCTTTGGTGGTTTCCCCCCTTTTCCATTTTTTGTACACATCTTTTTTTAATCTTAACTGAGTTAAAAGTTTGTTGTTCTTCCTGTTGTTCTTCTCCTTTCTCTTCTTTTCCTTCCCCTTTCTAATCCCGTCTTGGTTTTGTTTTTTCTATCCTCCCTAACTCTTTATTGTATCTTCTGGAAAAAATTTCTAGCTCTTGGGGGCTAGTTAGTTTGAATCTTTTATCTTTAAAGTAAAAAGAGATTCCTTCTGGGAATTCTCATCTATGCTGAATTCCATTCCTTTTCAGTAGACTCACCATTTGTTTATAAATGCACCTTTGTTTCAGAAACCTGGCAGGAATCTCCCTAAAAATCAAGATTTTCACTCCATCTATGCATAGATTTTTGTTGTAATTCAGTCTCAGTATTTCATTTCTCATGCCCAATGAGTTAAACATGACTAGAACGTCTCCAGGAAGCTTTTTTGCCCTTGCTTTCACTGATCTAACCTTTATTCTAAAGACATTCATTATCATTGGGCCAATATCTTCTTCTCTTAGTTCCATCCACCCAGCCAATCCTCTTATTATTTTAGCTCTTATATTCTCATTTGGCGTCTCCGGGAGACCCCTGAATTTCAGATTTTGCTCTTTTTGCTTCATCTCCAAAGTAGATAGATTATCCAACATTTCCTCCTGTGCCCTATTCATTTCTGTAATTTCTCTTCTAATTCGTTCTGTCTGTCTTTTTACTTCCTTCAGATCTTTCTGTGTACGTTTCGTTGGAAGTATTTAAACATACTTCATGAGGGTAAAAGTGGAACGGTTACTTTACACAACACTTTACAGAAGTAAACTAGATTCTTCCTTGAATGGTGATTTATACCAAACTAGTAAAACACTTCCAGCCCATTTTAGGATATTTTCCTTTACTTCAGAGAAACAATCTGGGTTATCCTGCCTAGAAAACCCTTGATCACCCAGCTATTCCCTAGGCTAGGCTAGTCCTTTTTGAGCCCAATCTAAACTATCTCTGCCCTAAACATGTGTTATCCAGGTTTAGCCAAACGCTATCTGACAGCTTAACTGTCTGGCTCTAATTTTAAACTTTCCACTCTCTCCAGATTGGTTGGCATTCCCCCCAGGCCTGATTGGCTTCTGGTTCTCCACAAGGATGACCCAAAGTCACAACGCTTGATCTCCAGACCCTTCACCCTTAGATTCCATCCCCTTCTGCCTCAGAATCTGAACCACAGGAGATCCAGCAACTGTATTACACAATTTTTTAAAAAATAATAATCTATTTTTGAAAAACAACAACAACCATACTTTCATTGAAATCAAAGCTAATTTTTACATTATATTATTATTCTATACCCTCCCTTTACGCCCTAAGGTCTCAGGGCAAATATAATATTAAAACCAGTGGAAAGCATTTAGTTTAAATTTAAACATACACCAAGCACATGGGCAGGGTACAAATAATAAAAATGATTATTATTATTATTATTATTATTATTATTCTACAGTGACATTAATCTTGGGAAATGGACTTAAAGTCTTAATTTAAAAAACCCAGCAAAACAAACTCAGAAATCATTGCCTTATTTTGGTTTTGATCTCTTTCTCGAATGTCACACCTTTTCTATTGATTCACTCCTAGCAAATTCATGTAGCATCTTTTTCTTTTCTTTATAAACAATGGTCTCCAGATATGACAGGTAATCAGCCAGGAGGCAAGGAAGGCCGGGTGCTGGAGACAGTAATCCAATTCCATTCACCATAAGCTTTTGAGTTTCAGATTGGTACCTATTTTCATTTAAACACCGAAATAGTCACAATGCACTTGAAAGGTCTGAAATTCCAAAGCCTGTTAGGCAATCACTTTCTACGGGTTAGACAAATTGTGCCCTGATTTTTCTTAGGGTTGTAAAGTGCTTGCTAAAGACTTCTAGCCATAAACACCACCTTTGCCATCGGAATGTCTTGCCAGAGCCAATGGCCTGCTCTTAGGTGTGCTTCAGCACCACCCATGCAAGCTGGCCAGAGATGGAACTGCAGCTACTAGCAGAACAGGACAATTTGCCACAAGGACCTACACTGGGTTTTAGGCAGCTGCTTGCCTTGGCCTGCCTCTTTGGTCTGAGCTACACCCAGATCACTGGACTCTGTGCTGGATTACCGAGTCTGCTGGGCATGGATATAACAGCTTTTCTGTGCTTCAGTAGTGATAGGGATGCGGTGGTGTTGTGGTCTAAACCACAGAGCCTAGGGCTTGCCGAATAGAAGGTTGGCGGTTTGAATCCCCGCGACGGTGTGAACTACTGTTGTTCAGTCCCATCTCCTGCCCTCCTGGCGGTTTGAAAGCACGTCGAGCTGCAAGTAGATAAATAGGTACCGCTCCAGCGGGAAGGTAAACAGCATTTCTGTGCGCTGCTCTGGTTCACCAGAAGCAGCTTAGTCATGCTGGCCACATGACCCAGAAAAACTGTCTGCAGACAAATGCCGGCTCCCTCGGCCTATAGAATGAGATGAGCGTGCAACCCAAGAGTCGTCCGCGACTGGACCTAACGGTCAGGGTTACCTTTACCTTTAGTGATAGGGATGAACAAATTCTCCTTGCTAGTGACTTGGAGTGACTGGGGAGAAGGAGCTGACCATGGCCTCTGAGCAGCAGCATTGCTGCCATATACTAGGGGGATGCAGGGGTGAAGCAGGGCAGCAGTGAGGTCAGGGTAGGGTGGGTGCACCGCCTAACTCCTACTGGTGCTCCCACATAAGCCCTATCTTTTTGCCTTCCTGACCAGCTCCCACTCCATCCCAGAGAGTGCAGCAACACTGGTGCTGGGAGGCCAGGTCCAGGGTGGGTCCTGAGCTGGAAATTCTGCAAAACCCATTACCAATGAGGCCAGTGCCACTGCTCAAGAGTGCAGCCTGACCAGAAAACCACTTTAGGGGGAACCTAATGTTGACAGTTGGGGACGCGGGTGGCGCTGTGGTCTAAACCACAGAGCCTAGGACTTGCTGATCAGAAGGTCGGCAGTTCGAATCCCTGCAACGGGGTGAGCTCCCATTGTTCAGTCCCAGCTCCTACCCACCTAGCAGTTCGAAAGCATGTCAAAGTGCAAGTAGATAAATAGGTACTGCTCCAGCGGGAAGCTAAACAGCGTTTCTGTGTGCAGCTCTGGTTTTGCCAGAAGTGGCTTAGTCATGCTGGCCATGAGCGCCGCAACCCCAGAGTCGGCCACGACTGGACCTAATGGTCAGGGGTCCCTTTACCTTTACCTAATGCTGACAGTTAAAGTGAAAAGCAACTCCAGATAAGGTGCAAGGAGGGCTCTGAAAATGGGTTGAGTGAAGTTGCATTTCAAGGGCTATCGTTTTGTGAGAGATGGTGAGATGCTGGTTTGGCAGAAGGTGGTTCACTCGAGGATTAAGCAGTCAAGATGATGTACATTCCCTATAGAGGGTGTGTATTCTTGCAGTCTCTCTTGGAATCTGTCCAGTATTGCATTAATGAATAAAGTCTGACTAATTGGGAGTTTGGTGTGAGCCTCCTTAGCAAACCTCCAAAAAGAATTTTCTCTCACGCTTCACTTCACACCAGTTGCTCCTGGACCCTGTGGTCCCCCCCATCCTCCCAAAATTTGGCTTACCTTGAGGTCCATTCAGATGCCCTCACCTTCTCAGAATGAAAACAGAGTGGGACGTGTTCTCAGACCCCCCCCCCCACCTCTGTTCCATCCAGGTCGCTCAACCCTACTGCCTCCACAAGTTGGAGGGTGAAGATGTGTGGCAAGTGGCTTGTTCTGAACGGCCAGGGACTCCACACAACGGAGCAGGATTCTTAATTCCGAGAGGAGCTCACATGCAGAGGGAGCGCTCCATCCTTCAGATCTCCTGAGCCCGCAACTCAGGGACAGGAGGAGCTGAGATGCCAGACAGGGTAGGACCAGCAACCACCCTTGAGTTTTTCATTGTGAGAAATGTAGGTGGCTGGCTCATGGGAAAAAGAGTATTTCTCCTTTCAAAATCTATACAGAGATATTAAGGATGGATGAATTATTATTATTACTAATATTATTATTTTATTATGAATTTAATGAATTCAAATTCATTCTCATGAAGTGGACCTGCTGGGTATGTAGCAGAGATTATCTTGGTTCCAGCGCTGTCTTAGGACCCAAGTATATTTTACCTGCAAATGCATATAATGAAACTGTTACTGTTTTTTAAAATGAAAAATAGTCTTGGGAGGTGTCAGTCTTGGTTCAAAGGGGAGAAGGCTGTTTATCAGCTCTCCTTTTAAGCCTTGATTCCAAGTTCTGTTATAAAGCTATGGTTACAAATGATCCACTTTACTGTCAGTGTCAATCCTTATGTGCTGCAAAATGTTAGAAACACAACTACCAGCGTTTTCGTTTTTTAATATTTTCCCCCAAAGTAATAACTGATATTATAGAACAAAACACATTTACACTTCCTTGCTGAGCCCCAATTATTCCTCTAAATATATACGCCACAGGTTCCCCTATTACTTAATTTGTTGGTCAATTATTTTTTTTGAGTCCAAAATAATAAAGCAAGCAAGGCGCAATACTGAAAAGGTCTTGATTGTAAATAAATAGCCTCCATCCATCTGCGCTTGTAACACAACTGTTTTGCAATATCACAGCAACCTGCTGATAACCTTAGAGGCTGCAGACTTGAGGATGTGTTCTAATCTTCAGTTTTGCTACAAATTAGGTCATTTGTCTTCAAAGTTGCAAACAGTTGCAAACAAATGTCATAGACCAAATGGAGCAAACAGCACGCAGACCTAGTGGTGGGAGGAAAAAATCCTTAAATAAGAGACACGGGGGAATGATTAATAGACTTCAATGTCTGTACACTAATGCGCAAAGCATGGGAAATAAACAAGATGAGCTTGAGCTCTTGGTACAGCAAATTAAATATGACATAATAGGCATCACTGAAACCTGGTGGGATAAGTCCCATGACTGGAATGTAATAATGGAGGGATATAATCTATTTCAGAGAAACAGACCAGACAAGAAAGGAGGAGGAGTGGCGTTATATGTCAGGGATGTGTATACCTGTGAAGAGATCCAAGATCTCTTCCTGGTAGATGAAGGGAACGCAGTGGATGTAGCCTACCTTGATTTCAGCAAGGCATTTGACAAGGTGCCCCATGATATTCTTGTAAAGAAGCTGGTAAAATGCGGTCTTGACTATGCTACCACTCAGTGGATTTGTAACTGGCTGACTGACCGGACCCAAAGGGTGCTCATCAATGGTTCCTCTTCATCCTGGAGAAGAGTGACTAGTGGGGTGCCACAGGGTTCTGTCTTGGGCCCGGTCTTATTCAACATCTTTATCAACGACTTGGATGATGGACTCAAGGGCATCCTGATCAAATTTGCAGATGACACCAAACTGGGAGGGGTGGCTAACACCCCAGAGGACAGGATCACACTTCAAAACGACCTTGACAGATTAGAGAACTGGGCCAAAACAAACAAGATGAGTTTTAACAGGGAGAAATGTAAAGTATTGCACTTGGGCAAAAAAAATGAGAGGCACAAATACAAGATGGGTGACGCCTGGCTTGAGAGCAGTACATGTGAAAAGGATCTAGGAGTCTTGGTTGACCACAAACTTGACATGAGCCAACAGTGTGACGCGGCAGCTAAAAAAGCCAATGCAATTCTGGGCTGCATCAATAGGAGTATAGCATCTAGATCAAGGGAAGTAATAGTGCCACTGTATTCTGCTCTGGTCAGACCTCACCTGGAGTACTGTGTCCAGTTCTGGGCACCACAGTTCAAGAAGGACACTGACAAACTGGAACGTGTCCAGAGGAGGGCAACCAAAATGGTCAAAGGCCTGGAAACGATGCCTTATGAGGAACGGCTAAGGGAGCTGGGCATGTTTAGCCTGGAGAAGAGGAGGTTAAGGGGTGATATGATAGCCATGTTCAAATATATGAAGGGATGTCACATGGAGGAGGGAGAAAGGCTGTTTTCTGCTGCTCCAGAGAAGCGGACACGGAGCAATGGATCCAAACTACAAGAAAGAAGATTCCACCTAAACATTAGGAAGAACTTCCTGACAGTAAGAGCTGTTTGACAGTGGAATTTGCTGCCAAGGAGTGTGGTGGAGTCTCCTTCTTTGGAGGTCTTTAAGCAGAGGCTTGACAACCATATGTCAGGAGTGCTCTGATGGTGTTTCCTGCTTGGCAGGGGGTTGGACTCGATGGCCCTTGTGGTCTCCTCCAACTCTATGATTCTATGAGTTGGGATGGAATGGAAAACAGAAAGGTGCTATAATCAAAGTCTGAGAGAACGACTGAGATTTGAAGGAAACGGGGATATCCTAGAACACCAGAGTTGGAAGGAACCTCAAAGCTCATCTATTCCAGTGTTCTTCAACCTTGGATCACCAGATGTGGGTGGACTACAAAGCCCATTGTCCTTGACCACTGGGCTAAGCTGGAAACCGTATAATGAAGGTCTTGTTTTGAGAGGTGTGAATTGCATAGTTTCTCATTAAATCAGAAACAAAGTCACATTTCTCCCCTGTTATTCATCAGCAGGGAAGATGGCCTGGATGATCTTTTAATTACCCCCCCAACTCCCTGATTCCACTCCCAGCCCTCCTTCATCTCCATTTGAGTCAAACTTTTTCATTGCTAGCACTGAAACCTTTCAAACATCATTATAGTGCGTTTGAGAGAAAAGTAGCTTCCTGAAATGGTGATAAAGCTATCGCTTGGTCTGCAAAATGGTAGTTTTAGAGACTAAGATTACCATTAACTATAATTCTCTGATAAAATGAAATCTATTTTCAGGCATGGCATTTGAAACAGGGAGGACCGTTTATGCTCCCCACCCCCCTCCAGCCCAATTCAATCCAGAAGAGACTGAACTGTAGCACATTCTCCCCAAACGGAATAGCATTTTATTAGCTTTCCCACTTCCTTTGACATTTCTAATTGTCTCATTCCAATGCCACCGATTATCTTCATCTCAATGATTGTATCTATTTGGAATAGGAAGGCCTTTTAAAATGAATGAGTTGAATGAATAAATTGTTTAAGCTTCCATCTCTAGTGGGATTTCAGAAAAGGCTGCTTAACTATCAGCCTGAGAATGATTTGGCAACGGAATAATCCACAGGTAAGGTAAGCCAAAAGACCAGCCGGCTTTAATGGCTAAGAGGCATGAAAGAAAGCACTTGCTCTCAACTACGGAGGTGCACATTTCAAAAACTTATCTTAGACAAATTAGATTACACAGAAACTCTTTTCATTTCGAGCAGTAAAGCTGGCCCCGGAGGCTTTGCTGCCTGAGGCAAAACAGGAAATGACGTCCCTGCCTCCTCCTCCCCCTCAGCTGCCCACTGCCAGGAGTCCACCTGCCATATGGGCGGTGGGTGAGCAGGCACACAGAGGGTGCAGAGTGGAGGAGGAGGAGGCCGCCAACGGGCACAGGAAGCGGAGAAAAGCAGGCTCATTGGAGGCGGAATCTGCCACACCTCCCATTTCCTCTCTTCCTAGTTTAGAAAACACATGGAAATAAATAAGGCTATGTTTTGTTTTTCCAGTGTTAACTTTTGGGATGAAAACCCCTGTTTCAAAGTGGGTGAATTTTTCCACAAATTGCTACCTATCCTTTAACAACAACAACTCTTTTTCATGAAAAAATAGTTCTTTTTCATATCCAGGGTGTTCAGTTTTATAATAAAGTTTCCATTGTGCTTCAGGTTTTTCAGAGTTATATTTTGTGTTATTAAGAGAGTACATTCTACAAATGCATAAGAACAAGAACAGAAGAAGAGCCTGTTGGATCGGGCCAAAGGGGGCCCATCTAGTCAGCGGTGGAGCATAGGCTCGCACTGCCCAGGGCGGGTGCACTCCCAAGGGGGGGGGCGTGGCGTGGAGGGTGCCCTCCCAGGCGCGTTATAGCCTCTCAGGTGCCCGGAGCGCTGTGCGCACCCTGCAGCCGGGAGCGGAGTGAGCCACCCATGGTGGACATTTGAAACGCTGTCCGCCCGCAACTCCCAAGCCTCCACTAATTTGTCAAAACAAAGGGGCAGGAGGGGAATCCTGCCAGCAAAGCGGCACAGCTCCCCCCCCCCCTTTACCCCAACGTCTTGGGGTAGGCTTGGGAGTTGTGGGCAGGCGGTGCGCCAAATGTCACCCCCCTCAGTGAGGGCACCCAGGGCGGTCCATCCCCACCGCCCCCTTCCTATGCCCCCGCATCTAGTCCAGCAACCTGGTGGCCAACCAGGTGCCCCTTGTGGGGAACCAGCAGGCGGGATATGAGCACAAGAGTGACACTTTCCCCTTCTGTGGCTTCTAGCAACTGGGAGTCACAAGCATTACTGCCTCCAACTGTGGAGACCGAGCTGAGCCACTGTGGCTGGGAGCCACTGGAACACTTCTCCATGAATCTGTCTAATCCTCTTTTAGAGCCACCCAAACTGGCGGCCATGGCTGCCTCCTGTGGAAGGGAGTTCCACTGTTTAATTATGCATTCCATTTAAAATTTTGCAATAGAGCTAAGATGAGTTTTCATAGCTGAATGGGGGTCTCTTGGGGGGGGGGGACCCTGGACTTTTAGTAATCCTATTCTGTCTTCTCAAAGAAACCTCAAAGACACAAATAGTCTTAGCACACATTTTTTAAAAGGGTTTTTCATTCTCTCAGCAGGGGAAACCAAGCCAGCTTCTGTCTCCAAGTCAGGCCTGAAACCCAAATGGAAGGGATACAGATTATCACTTTCATCCAAGAGTGACCAGAGTTGTCCAAATGCCCCTCTATCACTTTGCCCAGGAGCAACGTGTGAACCGCTGGCCTGAGGATGCTAACGTCATCCGTTTCCTGCCTCATTGAGAACAAAGTCCCAAGAAATGCAACTTTATTGCCGAACGCTGACCTTCCCAAGCTGTATAACATTTTAGCTCTTCATATCTTCCTTGACATTTACCAGGACATTCACTAGGTGGCTTTCCCTTCCTCCACCAATGGCAGTCTATGCCAGTGACCTTTTCAGCTGACTGTACACAGGAACAAAATGTTTGGGGGGGGGGCTGGAGGGACAGTTTGGTATATATTTGCATGCTTATTTACTGATTTAGATGTAGATGTAGACTTTGCCTCATTAAATAATTAAAAGATCATCAGAGTTCCATTAAATAAAATCCCACCACACCACTTTTGAGCTAAGATCACCTGGAAAGCTTTAAGATGATGCAAGGATTTTCACCCAAGGCTACTACTCTAACCACTTTCAGTAGCACAGAACTGATATTTTGAGGGCTACTCTACCACTTCTGGAGAATTTAGAAGAAGGAAACAGTAGTTCCGTTGTGCTATAACAACGTTTCCCTCTTCCTAGGAAACTGAGTACTATAGGGGAACAGGGGTCTCCTAACAACTCTCAGTCCCCTTCACAAACCAAAGTTCCCAGGATTCTGTGGGGGAAGCCAGGATAGCTTAAAGTGGTATCAAACCGCTATTCCTGTAAGGTGTGAAGGTGGCTTTGGTGACTCACTACCATTTTATTCCACCAAAAGTCCACTTAGACAACACTCCATAATCCTGTAAAGGGGTTTGTGGGTGCCAGGTGCTGTTTTAAGGCATTTATTGCCTCCCACTTCCCACCCTACAGAATTATTCTGAGGAAGAGAATCTGAAGCCCAAGAACCATATGTGTCCCTCAGCTGAGTTTCAACATCACAGACTCCACCCACTTTTGACTCTGACCCTTCCCATTCCTTACACACCCACACCCAACAGAAACCCCACGGGGAAGGTGGTCCCTATGCCTGTTCTAGGGCTAAATCAGTGCCCCCTACTTACCTGAGGACCCAGTTATGCGGGGGGGGGGGGGGAGGCTGATGGGAGTTATAGGCAAAAACAGTCTAATGGCACCAGGTGACAAAAGGCTGCACTTAACTTGCAAGTAAGACCCATTGAGCTCAAAGGGATTATGCTGTTAATTGGTTTATTTCTTTTTTCCTGCTTCCTCTGCTCATTAAAGTTCATTTTTATGTGGTTGTAACTGGCTGTTGCTATTGGATTGCCACAACTGGGCTCCTTGGATTGCTAGATTGTGTTTTAAAAAGGATTCCCCATTCATTTTATCCTTAGCCCCCTTGGCCACTTATTTACACAGGGAACGACAAGATCTACGGTAATTTACGAAATAAATTCCCTCACACCCGTCCATCCCCTGCTGAGGATGTCTGTACTTGGGGAGGATTCCCACCTCAACAGCAAGCAGCCACTTTCCGCAAGCAGCTCTTTCTGACTTCAGAGCTTTATCTGAAAGACTGAAGGTGAATTGACGCAAACCTGCAGCTTTGTCCCTGGGTTCAGCCTCCCAAACCGGCAAGCAGGGCCTTGGCTTTTGAATATCATGCTAACAAGAGCTTGCGCTCCCATCGTATTGATCTGAATGGGCTTTTCAAAGCAGAAGCTGCACCATAAATCCCACTAGGATCAATCTAACCTTTCTCTTTCCAACATTCAGAGAGCATTCTGTCTCCTGGCCCAGAAGGATTTTGCTGCCACCGTGATGGCCACAACCTTGGCATATTTAACTGATCTCCACACGTCCTTCTGTTCTGTTTGGATTCACCAGAAAGTAAAACACATTGTGAAGTCTCTTCAGCAGAAAGTCTTCACTACACTGCTTCCTTCAAAGTTACCATCCACAGCAGGGATGGCTAACATTTCAGCAGCGTATTAGCATTACAGTTAGTATTAGTATTGATCAGGGCTTTTTTCCAGCAAGAAAACTACTCAGTTCCAGCTCACCTCAGGTGGGCACCATTGCAGAAAAGCAGGGAGGTGTTCAAGGGGAGTTCTGGCACCTCTTTCTCTCGAAAAATAGCTCAGCTGGTATTGATTTGATCTATTACTCGCCCTTTACCATAAAGTACCAGAGCAGATCTCAAGAATTTATAATACAATATTGTATTAGTATTATCTGCCTAGAATCTTTGTAGTAAATGGAGCAGTTTTTGGAGGTCCACTACTAATTCTCCTCATTTGTGCAACTATTAAAGATTCAGAACCTCTGTTGATGAAAAATTGACTACTCATAGTTACTTCTGTTCATTCTAACTAGATGAGAGAAACTAGAAACTTGCATAAGGTAAGGAGTCCTGTGCAAAGTAGTTGTCAAAGTACTTGATATCCATATTAGAGAATCAGAGGCTCTGGGAAGCTACTTTCCCCAATATCTCTATGATCCTCAACAGCAAGTGGCACAATGGGTATGTGTGTCTGGCTGGTGGTTGGTGGTTCAAGCCCACCCAGGGACAACTGTGGGCAGAATTCCTGCATTGCAGGGGGTTGGACTAGATGATCCTCAGGGTCCCATCCAACAATTCTAGGATTCATAATGTGCCACTGATGTCTCTTTGGCACCACTATGCTCATATCAGAATGGAAGTAAGAATAAAACAAAAAGCAGAGAGTAGGAATAAATAGAAATTCTCCCAGTGGAGGGATGTAGAAAGTGGAGTTCCCCAAGGAACAGTATTGGGAGCTGTGTTTTTTTAAAGTTGTGAGGGATTGTGAGAAATTCCAAGGGGACCTCTCCAAACCGAGTGAATGGGCAGTAAGATGGCAAATGCAATTCTGTGCATATTGATGTAAAGTGATGCTTATGGGAGCCAAAGATCTTAATTTCACATATATGTCTGAACTGACAGTGACTGACCTGGAAGCAGACCTTCGGGTCATAACAGATCGCTGGGTGAAGATGGCACTTGTGAAAATGGCAAATTCCATGCTAGGCATTAATTAGGAAAGGATTTGGAAATAAACCAGCAGATACAAATTTTTTGTTACATATATAACTCTATGGTGCAGCCTCGGGTTGCCATGTTTCAAAATGTAAAAACCCTGCCAATGTTGTTGAGCCTGGAAGCCGTTTTCAGCAGATTAATCCCGGCTATGTCTGGGAAATGCAACTGCATTTGGAGTTCTGATTGCCTTGCCTCAAAAAGGATATTGTAGAGTTGGAAGAGGTTCAGAAAAGGGCCACCAAAATGACCCAGGGGGTGGAGCTAATCCCCTATGTCAGGAATGTCCAAAGTCTGTTTCGGGGGCCCAATCTGGTCCGCTGGTTGATTTAATCCAGTCCCCGTGGCAGTATATGTTCTGGGGTAAAATCCTTTAAAAAGCTCAGCAACTTCAATCCTAAATATAGCTCAACAACTTTGGTCAGCCCTCACACATGTTCACCTCATCAAATCTGGCCCTCTTTGAAAAAAGTTTGGGGCCCCCTGCCCTATGTGGAAAGGTTAAATGCTTGGGACTTTTTAGTTTAAGAAAAAGCAAGCAAGAGGAGACATGATAGGGGTGTAGAGAAAGTGGCTAGAGAAAAGTTTTTTCTCCATCTCATAACCCTGAGAAATTGTGGGGATCCAATGAAGTCGAATGTTGGAAATCTCAGGACAGACAAAGAAAAGCATTTCTTCACACAGCACATAAACTGTGGCATTTGCTCCCCCAAGAGGCAGTGATGGCTGCCAACTTGGATCACTGTAAAAGAGGTTGAGGCAAATTCCTGGAGGCCAGGCCTGTCAATGGCTGCTAGCCACAATGGCTCTGCTCTGCCTTCACATGGTCGAAGGCAGCAATGCATCTGAGTTCCAGTTGCTCTTGTGCTCGAATCCTACTTGTGCATTTCCCACAGGTTTCTGGTTGGCCCTTGTGAGGACAGGAGGCTGGACTAGATGAGCCACTGGCTAGATCCAGAAGGCTCTGCTTAGGTTCTTATGAGTTGTTCCAGAGGGGCCAAAACACTGCATGGGGAAAGGATACCAATGGATGGAAGAAAACACACACACCTTATTTTCCCCTACCCATGTGGCACCAGGGCCTTTCTGTGACACCTCCAGTCTTCCCTCTATTCATTATATGTATTTACAAAACTACAGGACTCTGTCAACATGCCCTGAGGTTGTCTGGAAGTGCTGCACAAGAGAAAATGCTGACTCTACATAAACATTACACATCTCAAACCTAGAGCAGCAAAGTCATTGTGTGCCGTAGGCTATTCTGCACTGTGTTATTTGGTACCACAGCTTTGTTGTGAAAAAGTGCCTTGCGCATAGAACTCTAGGTTAACACACTCATACCCACACCCTGATCTGAACTGCACCTTAAAAGTCTCCTTTCAAAATAAGCCAGCATTAACACTTTGGTGACCACAACATTGGCAATCAAAAGTAAGCTTTCCAAGAGAAGGGGCAGGGATTGCACATCTGGCTGCTAACAAGTTCTTGTAGTTTTTTGGAATATGACAGCAATAAATTAAATCAAATGCAGTTGTTATGGCACATACAATGGGGAACACACAAACAAACAATCTATTTATTAAGGTAATAAGCAGCAGTTGGCAGGAGGCCAGAAAAGGCACAACAATAACTGTGGGGAAACTATTAAACAAAAACAGAAGAAATTACAGTGATGTATGCTATGCATTTACATACCTGGTAAATGATACATGATGTTAAGTATCATTTACAACAATGATTCCTTGGGTTTTGTGTTATCTATGGAATGGAAAAGGGTAAAGGTAAAGGGACCCCTGACCATTAGGTCCAGTCACAGACAACTCTGGGGTTGGGACATTCATCTCGCCTTATTGGCCGAGGGAGCCGGCGTACAGCTTCCGGGTCATGTGGCCAGCATGACTAAGCCACTTCTGGCGAACCAGAGCAGCACATGGAAACGCCGTTTACCTTCCTGCTGGAGCGGTACCTATTTATCTACTTGCAATTTGTGCTTTCAAACTGCTAGGTTGGCCGGCGCAAGGACCAAGCAATGGGATTTGAACTGCCAACCTTCTGATCAGCAAGCCCTAGGCTCTGCAGTTTAACCCACAGTGCCACCCACGTCCCATCTATGGAATGGAACTTTTATTCAAATAAACAGAATAAACAATTGGTGTGATTAATTCAACTCATAGCTTTTATTCTTTTTTTAAGTATAGGAGGTTCAGAGACTATGTGTTCACAGTAACCCTGGAAAGGAACCTCCCCTCCCCATTTTGTCTAGGGTCAGTAAGTGCTGAAAATGAGACAGTTGTGGAAGTAAGATTTCAGATCTTCGTCACTGCACCACATTGGTATTGAGGGAGGTGGGGGGCAGGCAGACCTTAGCTCAGAGGCAGAGCACCTGCTTTCCATGCAGAAGGTTCCAGGTTCAATTCTGGACATTAGCAGTTAAAAGGATAAAGTAAGAGGCAATAGTAAAGACAGGTCTTCCCAAAAACTTGGATGCACCTGCACACTCCTTGGAAACTAATGAAAAATACTCACTGCATAGAAGATGAATGTTCTTATATATATCACAGAGCAATATCAGGGGTCTGGCTCTGTGTCCCCCTCACCATCCAAAGTTGGGCAGGTGGGTACAAGAGACAGGTCCCTTTTAATGGTGGCACCATTGTTATGTAATGTCCTTCCTAGGTAAAAATGGTAAAGGCCCCCTGGACAGTTAAGTCCAGTCAAAGGCGACTATGGGGTTGCGGCACTCATCTTGCTTTCAGGCCGAGGGAGCCAACGTCTGTCCACAGACAGCTTTCCGGGTCATGTGGCCAACATGACTAAACTGCTTCTGGTGCAACGGGACACCGTGACGGAAACCAAAGCGCATGGAAATGCCATTTATCTTCCTGCTCAGTGGTACCTATTTATCTGCTCATACTGGCATGCTTTCAAACTGCTAAGTTGGCAGAAGCTGAGACAGAGCAACGGGAGCTCTTTGTGCAGATTTGAACCACCGATCTTCCGATCAGCAAGCCCAAGAGCCTCAGTGGTTTAGACCACAGCGCCACCTGCGTCCTAGGAAAGCCTGCTTGACCCCATCTCTGGTTACCTGTCACCTTTTCAGAGGGCTTTAGGTGATCCACAGCTGGTATTTAAGGATCCAGTCCTAGCTGCACTTGTCTGGGAGTAAGTCTCATTGAACTCAGGGTTTCTTAACTCTGAGCAGCCATTGCTTAAAGCTGATGTTCTATCATAGAATCATAGAGTTGGAAGAGACCACAAGGGTCATCGAGTCCAACCCCCTGCCAATCATCATACAGTGGATGCTCGGTTTGCGAACGTGATCCGTGCGGAATGCAACCTACAGCGGCGCGTCTGTGCATGCGTGGGCTGTGATTCGGTGTGTCTGCGTATGTGCAAAGCGCGATTTAGCACTTCTGAGCATGCGCGACAGCCGAAACCCAGAAGTAACCCGTTCCAGTACTTCTGGGTTTCGGCGGTCCACAACCTGAAAAAAATGCAACCTGAAGCGTCTGTAACCCGAGGTATGACTGTATTTTAATTGACTCATGACATGCTAATTCTTTTATTGTTATGTTTGCTTTCAGTTTATTTCCTATGGTCTGGCTTCACCCGCCCTTTTGTCTAGAAATCAAACTGTAGATAGAATCAGAAAGAGCTGTACAGTAAAATTATTTTAACCATCTGCATTTATGATCCCACTCAGGCCAGCCGTTTAGCAATCTCATGCCTGATTTTCTCCAACTCTGTAAGGTTAACTGCTCTTTTAATAGAGGTAAATGGAGGTTATCAGCTTGGAATAGCACTAAATCAGCATCTCCATTAAAAATAAAAAGAACATTAGTTATTGCCAGCTAATGAAATACTTACTCATGCTAGTTATTGAATCCTTAGGTGCCCATTATGATTTATTTAGATTTTCTTTTGCTGGTAGAATAAATAGCTGTGCTTTCCTTGCAAAGATGCCCCTGGCACGTGCCCACAATCACAGCCCAAGATTGCCAGGCACCTGCACTGCCTCCTAATCTCCACAAGGCACTTTAAAATGTCACTTCAGCTCAAATACAGGTTTCAAATTTCAGCAGCACCCTATGCAAGCCCAACATTCCTCTACCGGGTGTCCTCCTGCATCGCTGACCATTGACCATGCTGGCTGGGGCTTATGCGAGCTGCAGTCAAGCAACTTCTGGGGGGCACCTGGTTGGGAAAGGCTGGCATTAGTACTATAAGCCTGTGTGTGTTTATCCACTGTCATCCCTTTGGAACACAATAATCCTAAACCTGCTTTATTAGCCAACCTGGCAGTTCAATATCCAAGTCAGTCTAAGTACTTGTCAACAAAGATAAGGAGATGTTAAATGTTCAAACAATATAGAATATGTAGAATTTGGTGACTTTTGCTTTGAGAGTAGAAAAAATCTAATAGAAATTGTTGGACAGCTTAGAAACTTGATTTTCAATGACCAAACTGGGAAGAAATGAATAGTTTTACATTCCATTTGTCTGCACCTTTACAGCATAGCACTGATAAAAGAAAAGTCTGGAAGAATGAATGCACCTGGGTCTCCTGTCAAGGCAACTGATAGGATTGTCAGAGGCTTGCTAGGGGTGAAATAATCAGCTGATGTATTTAGGCTCACCTGTGGTACAAAAGGTGGGCTGGGGAGGGCGGGATATAAATAAAATTTATTATTATTATTATTATTATTATTATTATTATTATTATTATTATTATTATGAAAAGTGAAGTTGCTAGTTAGTATTGAGGCTTCCTGTCTCCTTCCTGGGTTTGTGAAGTGGGAAGTAGGTGTGCTAAGTGGAAAGTACTGGTTGCATCAGACTCATCATTACAAGACAGGCTTTTCCCACATGATGTTGCAGAAAACTTCCTAGAAAGAAATTCTCTCAAGAAACTTATGTAATATTATCCTCCACCTTTATTCCCCACCCCCTTATGAGACTTTTGTGGTAGACCGTCTCCGGCCAACTAGTCACTTTGTGATGAAGAAGCCAAGCAGAACAGGTAAGGAGGTTGATCAGCACAAAATGACTGTTGGCCATGCTGGTTAGGGCAGATGAGAGTTGGAGTGCAGAATGTGTGGATGACACCAGGCTGAAGAAAGCTGCCACAACAGGACCAGAAGCGGAGAACCAGCCAGGACAACTAGAAGCCCCATGGAGGCATTTAGGAATCCCCAGGAATGGACCGACTGAATGGGTCCCCTGCCCATCACACGAAACACTTGGTTGTCTTTGCACAACAAACTAACATCACTTTCCAAAGTGTTCCTTTCTTGGTATTCAAAGTGCTGCTGCTGATATATATTTTTAGAAAAGTAAGTTTGTTAAGTTCCTGCAATGATATCTTAGCCAATTTATTCCCTTCCATTGGCAAACCATTCAGGTTAATGATGTTTATTCTTTCCTTGCTTCTAGATAAGCCAAACTAACTGACTAAACACCCTTTATTAGGTGAAGTAACAGAACTCTTCTTTGAGGTAAAATATCTATTGATTTCAAAATTAAGTGCAAAAGAAAGGTGATCCCACAAAAACAAATTAATATAAAAGTTGCTAATAGCTATCTGACACCTGAGAAGTTGCACCATCCCTGACCCCCAGAAAAGGGAATGAGCAAACTCCCTCCCACATCTGGGCAAATGAGAAGGGGCTGTGCACCAGACTAATAGAGGCTGAGACAGCCCCCACTTGCTATGGTGAAGAATGAGGGCCCAAGGCCATCTGCAGCTGTCACAGGATGAAGCATCAAGCAGGAAGGAGAGGCAGGCATGACTGAAGATAAAAAAACAATGAAAAGGAAAGCCCTGCCCAACGGTTGCATCTTCACAGAACTTAAGGAAGGTGTATTTCCTGCCTCTTTCTTCCTGCTGGATGGAGAGACCTGGAGGGCTGCATTCAGACCCTGGACCTGAGAGTCTTCAGCCTTGCACTAGGAGATAATAGGGGGAAGCATTGCTTTTTGAAAGAGGAACCTTGCTAAAAAAGAAATATTGAAAGAGTGAATACTAGTAAACCAAATCACAATGATTATATGCTTGGAGGTGCTGAGGCAGCTCCCTTTAAGTGCAGGCTGTGGTGGAAAATGCATCACCTGTGGAAAACATCAGAAAATAGTCATCTGGAAACTCCCAACATGCTGCAAAAGGTAGGCCAACTAACTTGAAAGGGAATGAGCAGGAAGAGTCCCTTACAGCTGCAGTTTTTTCTGGCTAATCAGATGATGGTGGCGACAAAAAGATGTGCCCTTTGGCTCTGGGCTCTGGGTGGTGTACATGTCTCCTCAAATGTGAGCAGGAGGACTTACAGAGGTGAGCCCAAGCTCTTTTCAACCTAGCTAGCAAGGAGAAATGAGGCCTGCGAGCATTTGGTGCCGGAGGGGAGGGGCAAATGCCTCTTTCCAAGTCTCTCTGACTGGCCCTTCCCCAGGCCAGCCCCCACTTTCCAGCCCCCCCCCCGCACTTTCCCCAAGTTCTTTTGCCTGACATCATTGCTCACAAAATGGTACAAAATGCATATCTTAGGGGGAAGTCTGCATAAAAATCCAAATGGTAGTGGAAGTAACATGCAAAAACGTGTATATTAGGTATACAGTGCAGGGTTGTCAGAGAATGCTGACAAAAACAGATATGGAAATTGCTGGTGTTTGCTTATTCATCCTGTGCCCATAACGGAAATCAATCCAGCAAATATGATTGGTTTTTGCTTGTTGTTGCTCCTTTCTATTTACTTACCCCCCCCCCCACACACACACATTTCAGGAGGGCCAAGCAGGACACACCGACACCCGCACGATCCCAAGCTCCATGCTGCTTCACACCCCACCCCCACTGGATTTTGGGCTCCTTTTCCCTCCCCGCCCCCACTGCTCCACACTCCTTAAGCACCCGGCAACAGTGAGTTTAAACCAAAAGAGAAACTGAGAGAAGATGGAATTGACAGACCCCCTCCATTAAGGGGTATCTTAAGTGTATCCTAATCTTACATCCCAGTGTTCTGACCAATTGATATTGCGGTGGACTAGGGCCTGGGAGACCAAGGACTGAATCCCTACTTCTCCATAGAATCATAGAATCATAGAGTTGGAAGAGACCACAAGGGCCATCGAGTCCAACCCCCTGCCAAGCAGGAAACACCATCAGAGCACTCCTGACATATGGTTGTCAAGCCTCTGCTTAAAGACCTCCAAAGAAGGAGACTCCACCACACTCCTTGGCAGCAAATTCCACTGTCGAACAGCTCTTACTGTCAGGAAGTTCTTCCTAATGTTTAGGTGGAATCTTCTTTCTTGTAGTTTGGATCCATTGCTCCGTGTCCGCTTCTGTGGAGCAGCAGAAAACAACCTTTCTCCCTCCTCTATATGACATCCTTTTATATATTTGAACATGACTATCATATCACCCCTTAACCTCCTCTTCTCCAGGCTAAACATGCCCAGCTCCCTTAGCCGTTCCTCATAAGGCATCGTTTCCAGGCCTTTGACCATTTTGGTTGCCCTCCTCTGGACACGTTCCAGTTTGTCAGTGTCCTTCTTGAACTGTGGTGCCCAGAACTGGACACAGTACTCCAGGTGAGGTCTGACCAGAGCAGAATACAGTGGCACTATTACTTCCCTTGATCTAGATGCTATACTCCTATTGATGCAGCCCAGAATTGCATTGGCTTTTTTAGCTGCCGCGTCACACTGTTGGCTCATGTCAAGTTTGTGGTCAACCAAGACTCCTAGATCCTTTTCACATGTACTGCTCTCAAGCCAGGTGTCACCCATCTTGTATTTGTGCCTCTCATTTTTTATGCCCAAGTGCAATACTTTACATTTCTCCCTGTTAAAGTTCATCTTGTTTGTTTTGGCCCAGTTCTCTAATCTGTCAAGGTCGTTTTGAAGTGTGATCCTGTCCTCTGGGGTGTTAGCCACCCCTCCCAGTTTGGTGTCATCTGCAAATTTGATCAGGATGCCCTTGAGTCCATCATCCAAGTCGTTGATAAAGATGTTGAATAAGACCGGGCCCAAGACAGAACCCTGTGGCACCCCACTAGTCACTCTTCTCCAGGATGAAGAGGAACCATTGATGAGCACCCTTTGGGTCCGGTCAGTCAGCCAGTTACAAATCCACTGGGTGGTAGCATAGTCAAGACCGCATTTTACCAGCTTCTTTACAAGAATATCATGGGGCACCTTGTCAAATGCCTTGCTGAAATCAAGGTAGGCTACATCCACTGCGTTCCCTTCATCTACCAGGGTTGTAATTCTGTCAAAAAACGAGATCAGGTTAGTCTGACATGACTTATTTTTCAGAAATCCATGCTGACGATTGGTGATCACAGCATTCCTTTCTAGGTGCTCACAGACTGTTTGCTTAATGATCTAATCCAGACTTCGCCTGTTCTCCAGGAATTCTCAAAGATGACTTCCAGTGGTTCTGAGATCACATCTGCCAGTTCTTTTAATATTCTTGGATGCAGTTCATCTGGCCCTGGAGACTTGAATACATCTAAACTAGCCAAGTATTCTTGTACTATCTCCATAGTTATTCTGGGCTGTGTTTCCTCTGCTGAAGCATTTGCTCCAAATTCTTCAGGTCGGGCATTGTTTTCTTTATCGGAGAAGACTGAGGCAAAGAAGGCATTGAGGAGTTCAGCCCTTTCTGTGTCCCCTGTTTGCATTTCACCATCTTCTCCTCTGAGTGACCCCACTGTTTCTTTGTTCTTCCTTTTGCTACGGACATACCCATAAAAGCCTTTTTTGTTGCTTTTAACCTCTCTAGCAAGCCTGAGTTCATTCTGTGCTTTAGCTTTTCTGACTTTGTGTCTACACGTGCTGGCTATTTGTTTGAATTCCTCTTTGGTGGTTTCCCCCCTTTTCCATTTTTTGTACACATCCTTTTTTAATCTTAACTCCGTTAAAAGTTTTTTAGATAGCCACCCTGGCTTCCTTAGGCACCTACCATGTTTCCGTCTCATTGGTATTGCCTGACGTTGTGCTTTTACTATCTCCCTCTTAACAAACTCCCAGCCATCATGAACTCCCTTTCCTTTTGGTATTCCTGTCCATGGGATCTCACCCAGCACTTCCCTAAGTTTTATGAAGTCGGCTTTCTTAAAGTCAAGAAATTGAGTCCTAGTATGCTTGGCTGCTCCTTTCCGCTGTATAGTAAATTTCAGAAGAGCATGATCACTCGCGCCTAATGATCCTTCCACTTCTACCCCACTAACCAGGTCATCGACATTGGTAAGGACCAGATCTAAAATGGCGGTTCCTCTTGTTGCTTCTCCCACTTTCTGGACAATGAAGTTGTCTGCAAGGCCAGTGAGGAATCTGTTTGACCTTATGCTCTTGGCTGAGTTTGACATCCAACAAATATCCAGGTAATTGAAGTCCCCCATTACTACTATCTCCCTTCCTTTTGCATGCTTGGCCATCTGTTCCAGGAAGGAATCATCTATGTCCTCCGTTTGGCTTGGGGATCTATAGTAAGCTCCCACAATGAGGTCACTGTTATTCTTCTCTCCCTTAATTTTGACCCAAATGCTCTCACTTTGGCTTTGAGGTTCTAAATCTTGGATCTCTTCACAGGTATACACATCCCTGACATATAACACCACTCCTCCTCCTTTCTTGTCTGGTCTGTTTCTCTGAAATAGATTGTATCCCTCCCTTATTACATTCCAATCATGGGACTTATCCCACCAGGTTTCAGTGATGCCTATTATGTCATATTTAGTTTGCTGTACCAAGAGCTCAAGCTCATCTTGTTTATTTCCCATGCTTTGCGCATTAGTGTACAAACATTGAAGTCCATTAATCATTCCCCCGTGTCTCTTATTTAAGGATTTTTTCCTCCCACCATGAAACTCACTGGGTGACCTTGGGCCAGTCATTGCCTGTCAGCACAACCTACTTGGCTGGGAGTGGGTCCCAGCCAACAAAATGGCTGGGGCATGTTCCACAGAGGGGGATGCGCTGGGACAACCGATCTCAGTGATCACGGGTAGGAGGAGGAGTTACGCTAAGACCAGACCTTGTCATTACAGAGGAGGCAGGTTTAGTCGTTGTCTGAGGACTATCCCTGCCTCCGGGTCTGGTCCTGACCGGACGGATACTAGAATCATCAAGGGATACCCACATGACCTGAAGGTGCTGCTGTGCAATGCCAGGTCAATGATTCATAAAACCACTGCAATCCATGACTTGATCATGGATGGAGGATTTGACCTGGCATGTGTAACAGAGACTTGGTTGGATGAAGCAGATGGGCCTGTTCTTGCCGCTGCTTGTCCACCAGGTTTCTCTTACGCACAGCAACCCAGGCCTTGTGGGCGGGGAGGGGGGGTTGCAGTGATTTTTAGGAAGTCATTAGTTTGCACCAGGCGTCCTATTGGGAAGACCCAGTTTTCTGAGTGCATGTTCTGGAAGTTGGGCAATAGGGGCAGTACAGGATTCCTTCTGGTGTACCGACCTCCCCGCTGCACCAAGGATTCCCTGCCCGAGCTGCTTCAGGTCGTGGCGGATGTCCTCCTGGAGACACCTAGTTTGGTTGTCCTAGGGGATTTTAATATCCATGCCGACACGACCTTACAAGGGGCCGCTCGGGACTTCGTGGAAAGCATGGCCTCCATGGGGCTGTCCCTGAATAAGTTTGGCCCAACCCATAGCCGCGGACATGCCTTGGACCTGGTGTTTACCTCAATGGATGTTGGTGATCTGACACTAAGTAAAAGCGAAACAAAAGAAGTGCCATGGTCAGACCACTTCCTGGTGCAACTTGACTTCTCCGCGACCCTTCCCCTCTGCAGGGAGGTGGGACCGATTCGGATGGTCCGCCCCCGCCACTTAATGGATCCAAATGGTTTCCAGAGAGTGGTAGGGGATGCTTTATCCCATGTTGATGGCCTTTCAGCTGATTCCCTGGTGGCCGGCTGGAATGTGGAGTTAACCAGGGCTATCGACTGTTTGGCTCCGAAGCGCCCTCTCCGATTGCATGGAGCCCGGACAGCCCCGTGGTTTTCCACGGATCTGAGGGCAATGAAACAATCGTTGAGACGACTAGAGCGCCGGTGGCGGAGGACCCATTCTGAAGCTGACCGGACACAGGTTAGAGCTCAATGTCGAGCCTACCAAGTGGCAGTAGCGACGGTGAAGAAGACTTTCTTCACCGCCTCTATTGCATCTGCAGAAAACAGCAGCAGGAGACTTTTTCAGGTGGTCCGCAATCTAGCGGAACCACCTGCTACATCGGGGCCCAGTACGGGCCACATGATCTCCTGCAATGATTTTGCAAAGTTTTTTGCAGATAAAGTCGCTCAGATTCGGGAAGAGGTCGATGCCACCGTGGGAGCAGGGCCGGGGCGGGAGAGTGCTAGAGTCCTGTCTAGTCAAATTGCGTGGGATCAATTCCAATCTGTTACCTCCGAGGATGTGGACAGGCTGCTTGGACGAGTGAAACCAACCACCTGTCTCCTTGATCCTTGCCCATCCTGGCTTATAAAAGCTAGCTGGGAAGGGCTGGGCGATGGGCTTCGTGGGGTGGTGAATGCTTCCCTCCGTGAGGGAGTCTTCCCAGACCCGCTGAAAGAGGCGGTTATTAAACCGCTTCTTAAAAAACCATCTTTAGATGCGGCCACGATGGCCAACTATCGCCCAGTCTCAAATCTTCCATTCTTGGGCAAGGTGATTGAGCGAGTGGTGGCTGAACAACTCCAGGCACGCCTGGAAGAAGCGGACCATTTGGATCCCTTCCAGTCGGGATTCAGGCCTCATCACGGGACTGAAACTGCCTTGGTCGCACTGGTTGATGATCTCTGGCGGGCTAGGGACAAGGGTGAGAGCTGTTTCCTAGTTCTGCTGGATCTCTCAGCGGCGTTTGATACCATCGACCATAACATCCTTCTGGACCGTCTTGAGGGGCTGGGAGCTGGGGGTACTGTCATACAGTGGTTCCGCTCCTTCCTCCTGGGCCGTGTTCAGAAAGTGGTGGTGGGGGATGAGTGTTCAGACCCCTGGGCCCTCACTTGTGGGGTGCCTCAGGGTTCTGTCCTCTCCCCCATGCTTTTTAACATCTATATGCAGCCGCTGGGAGAGATCATCAGGAGGTTTGGGCTGGGTGTTCATCAGTATGCAGATGATACCCAGCTCTACCTCTCTTTCAAATCAGAACCAGTGAAGGCGGTGACGGTCCTGTGTGAGTGTCTGGAGGCGGTTGGAGGATGGATGGCGGCAAACAGATTGAGATTGAATCCTGACAAGACAGAAGTACTGTTTCTGGGGGACAGGAGGCGGGCAGGTGTGGAGGATTCCCTGGTCCTGAATGGGGTAACTGTGCCCCTGAAGGACCAGGTGCGCAGCCTGGGAGTCATTTTGGACTCACAGCTGTCCATGGAGGCACAGGTTAAATCCGTGTCCAGGGCAGCTGTGTACCAGCTCCATCTGGTACGTAGGCTGAGACCCTATCTGCCCACGGACTGCCTTGCCAGAGTGGTGCATGCTCTGGTTATCTCCCGCTTGGACTACTGCAATGCGCTCTACGTGGGGCTACCTTTGAAGGTGACCCGGAAACTACAACTAATCCAGAATGCAGCGGCCAGACTGGTGACTGGGAGCAGCCGCCGAGACCATATAACACCGGTCTTGAAAGACCTACATTGGCTCCCAGTACGTTTCCGAGCACAATTCAAAGTGTTGGTGCTGACCTTTAAAGCCCTAAACGGCCTCGGTCCAGTATACCTGAAGGAGCGTCTCCACCCCCATCGCTCTACCCGGACACTGAGGTCCAACACCGAGAGCCTTCTGGCGGTTCCCTCACTGCGAGAAGCCAAGTTACAGGGAACCAGGCAGAGGGCCTTCTCGGTAGTGGCGCCCTCCCTGTGGAACGCCCTCCCACCAGATGTCAAAGAGAACAACAACTACCAGACTTTTAGAAGACATCTGAAGGCAGCCCTGTTTAGGGAAGCTTTTAATGTTTGATGTATCACAGTATTTTAATATTCTTTTGGAAGCCGCCCAGAGTGGCTGGGGAAGCCCAGCCAGATGGGCGGGGTATAAATAATAAATTATTATTATTATTATTATTATACTTCACAGGGGTGTTGTGGGAATTTAATGAGGAGGAGAACCATGAGCTCTTGGTGGAGGGGGATAAAGGTGGCATATAGATGCAATAAAGAAATAAAAATAAACAAGACCTGCAACCTCCCCCCTTGCACACACATTCTGCCCTGAGAGGTCAGGAGTAGCTTCTAAGAGGGGTCTCTCTGTGAGAACCCAATTCAGAGCCAAAAGCTGTGGCGGATGCAGTTGAACAAAGACTTCATCTGGTGACTTAAAACTATTTCCAGAGCTGGCATTGACAAAACCTCCTTCATTTGAAGAAAAGCCTTCCAGGCATTGATTTGCCTCAAGCTTAAATTCAAATTGTTACCGATGAATAACTTGCCCTAATTAAAGCCATTCTGTCTGGAACTTGTTTCTTGTGCTCCCTCCCAAAGTGCTGCTTCAAAACAAACTATCTGGTGGGGGGGGGGGTTGATTTTGTTACAATGTGTTAAAAATACACCACCTGAGAGTCACAGAGCATCTCTTCAGCACCAGCAGATACAGTGGTGCCTCGCAAGACGAAAAGAATCCATTCCGTGAGTCTCTTCGTCTAGCGGTTTTTTCGTCTTGCGAAGCAAGCCCATTAGCGGATTAGCGGATTAGCGGGATTAGCGGTTTAGCGGCTATTAGCGGCTATTAGCGGCTATTAAAGGCTTAAGGGATTAGCGGATTAGCTGCTAAAAGGCTATTAGCAGTTTAGTGCCTTAGAAAAAGGGGGTGGGGAACGGAAAAAAACCCCCAGGAATCGCAAGACATTTTCGTCTTGCGAAGCAAGCCCATAGCAAATTCGTCCTGCGAAGCACCTCCAAAACGGAAAACCCTTTCGTCTAGCGGGTTTTCCGTCTTGCGAGGCATTCGTCTTGCGGGGCACCACTGTACTTCCGTGTTGAGTTCCAGTTTGAAATGGCAGCATCAAATCTCCTTCCTGCTTTGAAGCATCACCAAAGCTCGAGCTCATCTTGCATGGAAATACAGTGCCATCTCAGAGGACTCACTGCTGACATCCATAAAAGGGAAGGGGGTCATTTTCAATAACTATCCACTTTTCAATATACTGAGAAAACTCTAGAATCATAGAGTGGAATAGACCACAAGGGCCATCGAGTCCAACCCCCTGCCAAGCAGGAAACACCATCAGAGCACTCCTGGCATATGGTTGTCAAGCCTCTGCTTAAAGACCTCCAAAGAAGGAGACTCCACCACACTCCTTGGCAGCAAATTCCACTGCCGAACAGCTCTTACTGTCAGGAACTCTACTTGAGTCTTCTTTTAATTCTGTTGAAGAAGCTTAAGGAGCTTACTCTGTATGTCCCAAGCTGATCATCTGGGGGAGCCCTATTGGTGCCTCATAAACCATAAGTATGACTCATTTCAATATGGAGCCAGTGTGCCCAATGCTGTGGAACTCCCTGCAGCTAGAAATCTGGCAGGCACTGTCCCTGATCACTGGCATCTGCTTTGAGACATATAGCAGGACCATGGGGTGAAGGGTGGGCTGGGAAGAAGGAGGAGGAGATGCATCTCTTAAATAAATCCACTCATGCAGACATTGACCCCACTTCTTTCATCCCTGGCAGCTCCACTGTCAGCCTTCCTGCCTCTAGGGGAAAGGTCTTAAGGGAGATTCCTTTCCCATTCTGCTGAACTGGCTTAGAATCCCCCACTATATGGAGCTCCAGTAGCACAGTGTTCCTGATAATGGGGAGCAGTCTATGTAGGTCTGGGGCTGATGTAATGCAGAAGGCAGCCTGCTGAGAGCAGGGCAGGGATATGGGCCAGAAGCTGTTCTTTCTGCAGCCGGCAGGGATTGGGTGGCTGGCTTGACAGCAGCTCTGAGTGGAGCTCCCAGCCTACATGCCTGCATGCACTAGAGATGTCATCTGAATAAGAGCCAGTGACGTGTAGTGGTTAGAACACTGGACTAGGATTTGGGTGGTCAGGGTTCAAATTCCCACTTCCTTGGGCCAATCATTGTCTCAGTCTAATCCCCTGTTGGGGAATATTCTAGAAGAAACTTGAAAATGGCTGTGAACAAGTTGCTAGGCAATGGAAAATTTCCCCAGCAGCAGGTGTTTTTATCAGGGCATGCGATCAACTCAGTCTGGGTCTGTGTTGATGACTATGTGAATGAGTCAGCATTAGGTCTCTGGCCGGATGACTAAAAAGAGGGGGGGGGGGAGATGTTTCTTTGTGTGTGTTTTTTCTTGATTAATGAACAGTGTGAAGTTTTGTAAATAATAAAGACTCTGAGAAACAGAACCAAATGGTGTTTATTCCTGTAATGGGAATTTCACTAAGAGAGAACTGGAAGGCTGCTGCTGCTGTAAGGAAGTAGAAGATGCAGGAAAACTCTTCTGTAAAAGGAACTCTGCTGCAGAAAGAAAAGAAAACCCAGAGTTGATGCTCCCCTTCATTGGGTGTTGTGAGGATAAAATATATGATTTATAAATACATATGATTTCTGTCAGTCAGTCAAGTCTATTGCTTATAGCCAAAGGCTGCTGCAATGTATACAGTGTCATTCAATAAAATATATACTAAAGGTAAAGGTACCCCTGCCCGTACGGGCCAGTCTTGACAGACTCTAGGGTTGTGCGCCCATCTCACTCAAGAGGCCGGGGGCCAGCGCTGTCCACAGACACTTCCGGGTCATGTGGCCAGCGTGACATCGCTGCTCTGGCGAGCCAGAGCCGCACACGGAAACGCCGTTTACCTTCCCGCTAGTAAGCGGTCCCTATTTATCTACTTGCACCCGAGAGTGCTTTCGAACTGCTAGGTTGGCAGGCGCTGGGACCGAACAACGGGAGCGCACCCCGCCGCGGGGATTCGAACCGCCGACCTTTCGATCGGCAAGCCCTAGGCGCTGAGGCTTTTACCCACAGCGCCACCTGCGTCCCAAAAATATATACTAGTTTGATACAAAAACTTAAAACATTTACATTGTCAAAACATGACCTAATCTGCACAAAACTATAGAAACTCCTTAATATACAAATTGAAACATTAGACAATAAAATTTATAAGCTAAAATCACCGCGGGGCCACTAATATATTAAAGGTAATATTAAATAATACAATAGACAATTGTGTACAAAGTTTAGTGAGAAAGATACAGCTTGGTATAGATGGGGTAAAATAAATTCATCTCCTTTACAGTTGATGGCTATCTCGGCTATATAGTTTTTTCTAATTTTCCTGGCGTCAGTTGCAAAAAGCGCTACACGCCAGGTCACATACTTATCTATGTCTGCGAGGAGATAGAGAATCATGTCAGAAGGATTCTGGGCAGGAGACCTTATCATTATAGGTGTCAAAAACCATTCTCTTGCTTCAATATATAAGGGGCAGTGCAAGATATAATGCATGAGGTCCTCTAATTAAGGGCATCCCCTAATACAAACAGGATCAATTACTGGTATGCCTCTATGTCTCCCATATCTATAAGCAGAGTTTATTGTCTGGCATAAATCAGTTGGCATCAGTTGTGTGGGCCCCCAGCCAACCCCAGTTCCCATTCCTATCACAGAGCAATATTGAACATGATGAGTCCTCCTGGGTCCCCAGAATTTGTCCCTGGATGGCATGTTCTGGTCCTAAAAGGTAGAGGTACCCCTGACTGTTAGGTTCAGTCACAAATGACTCTGGGGTTGCGGCGCTCATCTCGCTTTACTGGCCGAGGGGGCCGGCGTACAGCTTCCGGGTCAGGTGGCCAGCATGACTAAGCCGCTTCTGGCAAACCAGAGAAGCGCACGGAAACGCCGTTTACCTTCCCACCTATTTATCTAAAATAAAATGAAAATGAAACAGATTTCAGGAAGTTGAGTCCCAATATTGCATACAATTGTCAAATTGTTTTTAAAATAAACAAATGTGGTGGTGGTGGCTGCATTTTTAATTTCTGATGGCATATATTGTGTGCTGTACCCTGCAAAAATCATGTTTCATTAGAATATCTTATTTCTCCCATCTCCATCATCCCAGACATCATACAAATATATAAATCCTGTTTGTTGTTGTTGTTTAGTCGTGTCCGACTCTTTGTGACCCCATGGACCAGAGCACGCCAGGCACTTCTGTCCTCCCGCAGTATGGACAGACTCATGCTGGTAGCTTCGAGAATACCATCCAACCATCTCATCCTCTGTCGTCCCCTTCTCCTTGTGCCCTCCATCTTTCCCAACATCAGGGTCTTTTCCAGGGAGTCTTCTCTTCTCATCCTGTACTCACAGTGGCCAACCAGATGCCTCCATGAATTTGTCCAATCCTCTTTGAAGGCCAACCAAGTTGGTGTCTATCACTGCCTCCTGTGGGAGCGAGTTCCAAAGTGCTTTCTTTTGTCTGTCCTGAATCTTCCAACATCCCATGATGAACACACACCTGGATGTGCATGGATAACAAACAACCTCATGGAGAAGGAAGGGGTGATGAATGAAGGGAAATAAATGAGCACCAAACTATTTATGGAGTTCAATTTACGTTGCTGTTGTTTAGTCGTTTAGTCGTGTCCGACTCTTCGTGACCCCATGGACCAGAGCACGCCAGGCACTTCTGTCTTCTATTGCCTCCCACAGTTTGGTCAAACTCATGCTGGTAGCTTCAAGAAACATTATCCAACCATCTCGTCCTCTGTAGTCCCCTTCTCCTTGTGCCCTCAATCTTTCCCAACATCAGGGTCTTCTCCAGGGAGTCTTCTCTTCTCATGAGGTGACCAAAGTATTGGAGCCTCAATTTCACGATCTGTCCTTCCAGTGTGCACTCAGGGCTGATTTCCTTCAGAATGGATAGGTTTGATCTTCTTGCAGTCCATGGGACTCTCAAGAGTCTCCTCCAGCACCATAATTCAAAATTCTTCGGCGATCAGCCTTCTTTATGGTCCAGCTCTCACTTCCATACATCACTACTGGGAAAACCATAGCTTTTACTATACGGACCTTTGTTGGCAAGGTGATGTCTCTACTTTTTAGGATGCTGTCTAGGTTTGTCATTGCTTTTCTCCCAAGAAGCAGGTGTCTTTTAATTTCGTGACTGCTGTCACCATCTGCAGTGATCATGGAGCCCAAGAAAGTAAAATCTCTCACTGCCTCCATTTCTTCCCCTTCTATTTGCCAGGAGGTGATGGGATCAGCGGCCATGATCTTTGTTTTTTTGATGTTGAGCTTCAGACCATATTTTGCGCTCTCCTCTTTCACCCTCATTAATAGGTTCTTTAATTCCTCCTCACTTTCTGCCATCAAGGTTGTGTCATCTGCATATCTGAGGTTGTTGATATTTCTTCCGGCAATCTTAATTCCAGCTTGGGATTCATCCAGCCCAGCCTTTCGCATGATGAATTCTGCATATAAGTTAAATAAGCAGGGAGACAATATACAGCCTTGCCATACTCCTTTCCCAATTTTGAACCAATCAGTTGTTCCATATCCAGTTCTAACTGTAGCTTCTTGTCCCACATAGAGATTTCTCAGGAGACAGATGAGGTGATCAGGCACTCCCATTTCGTTAAGAACTTGCCATAGTTTGCTGTGGTCGACACAGTCAAAGGCTTTTGCATAGTCAATGAAGCAGAAGTAGATGTCTTTCTGGAACTCTCTAGCTTTCTCCATAATCCAGTGCATGTTTGCAATTTGGTCTCTGGTTCCTCTGCCTCTTCTAAATCCAGCTTGCACTTCTGGGAGTTCTCGGTCCACATACTGCTTGAGCCTTCCTTGAAGAATTTTAAGCATAACTTTGCTAGGGTGTGAAATGAGTGCAATTGTGCGGTAGTTGGAGCATTCTTTAGCACTGCCCTTCTTTGGGATTCGGATGTAGACTGACCTTCTCCAATCCTCTGGCCACTGCTGAGTTTTCCAAAATTGCTGGCATATTGAGTGTAGTACCTTAACAGCATCATCTTTTAAAATTTTAAATAGTTCAGCTGGAATACCATTACTTCCACTAGCCTTGTTATTTGCAGTGCTTTCTAAGGCCCATTTGACTTCACTCTCCAGGATGTCTGGCTCAAGGTCAGCAACCACACTACCTGGGGAGTATGAGACATCCATGTCTTTCTGGTATAATTCCTCTGTGTATTCTTTCATGGAACTTTGAAGTGTCAGGCATAGCTCTAATGGCTTTAGCCCAAACGTAGCAGAGTTTTCCTGCACAGCAAAGAAGCTAGTTGAGGTGGAAATGACTAGTCAGCTAGACTCAGAATAACTATTTACACGATTTATTAAAAGGGAAAAGAAACCAGCAGAGTTTCTGCATACAAAACAAAGCAAAATAAATCCTTTCTTTCTCTCTCTCTCCTAACCATACACAGCACTCCTACTCCTAACACACCTAACACACCAAACTGTGCTAGCATTCCTAGATAACAGAGTTGAGTGCTGGTCGTTAACCAATCAGAGTAAGTAGTTTCTAGGTCAAGCAGACCTTGGCTTTCTGCCAAGAGTAAATTGACACTGCCTTGAGTTAATTGTGTGAAGCCAGAATCTGTAAGTTTCCATGAGAATCAATTAACAGAAACTGAACACCCCCTCACAGATTCTGCTGGACAATTAACATCAAATAACACCTATGTAGGAGATTATTTTTCCAGCAAACCTAAACTCTTGCACATTTGTTTGTTCTTTATCTTTGCCAATGGTTTAGTTAATACATCTGCTACATTTTCTTCACTTGATACATAAGTACATGTGATTATATTGTCTTGTACACAGCAACGTACATTTTGGTATTTTACAGAGATATGTTTGGTCTGGACCACTGTGCTAGATACAATAAACTTCCAATTACAGAATGATATACATCAGGATGTTCAAATTCAGGACTCTCATCTATATGAAGTGTTTTTATGAAACCTGGATCCATAGGCACCACTGCCCCTTTGCAATCCTGCATCCTGTATGTAGTCAGTAGTTGTTTAACTTTGTTCTGCTGACTAATTAGGCAGCTGCCATCTTGGGCCCAGCACACTTCCAACCCTAGATATGTCCTAACCGGGCCTAAGTCTTTCATTTTGAACTTACTGGACAATTGCTTGGCAAACCTTTTAGTTTGTTTATCAGTTTTGCAAGCATACAATACATCATCTACATAAATCAGACAAAACTCTTGATCACTGCCTGTACCACGTACATAAACACAATTGTCAGCTGTACTCTGCTTGAAACCAAATGACACTAAGGCCTCATGGAAACATTTGTTCCAAGATCTTGCAGCCTGTTTGAGACCATATAGAGCTTTGTTTAATTTCAACACTCTATTGGAACCTGTCTCATAACCAGGCGGTTCGGCTAGATACAGGTCTTCCGATATTGATGCATGTAAATATGCAGTCTGGATATCAAAGTGGTTTAACAGGAGTTTTCTCTTTGCTCCAAGCGTTAGAATCAGCCTTACACTTTCCCCCTTAGCAGTAGGGGAAAAAGTCTCGTCATAATCTTTTCCAGGCCTCTGAGAGTATCCTTGAGCCACTAAACGAGCTTTGTATTTGTACTTTCCTGTCACCAGAGGTTTAAGTTTGTACACCCACCTGCAGCCTACAATCTTTGCCCCCTCAGGCGCTGCTACTGGTGTAAAAACCTTGTGCTCATTCAGAGAGGACATCTCTTCCTCCATTGCCTGTTTCCAGAGCTCTGCCTCCTCTTTTGGTAACTTTAACACCTCCTGGAAACTCTTGGGCTCTGCAATTACACTAAACACATTTGCAGTATCCGGAGAAAAATGCACCGGAGGCACTCCTTTGTTTTGTCTTTTAGATCTTCTGGGAGAAAATTTTTCTTCTGACCCACTTTCCTCCTCAGAACTACAACCTCTCTTTTGTTGCTTAGCAACTGGTCTCTGGCTAATTCCACTTTCTTGAGAGCTCTTATCTGAACTTTCCTCCCCCTCAGACTCTGATTCTCTAAGTTTACCTTCAGAGTCATGAAGCTCCTGAGAAGGTTCAAACCAAACCTCAGTATTGGCATGTAGTCTCTCCCAGTCACTATGTTCACAAAAACTGGCATTCCTGGAGATCACAATGCCATTTGTCCCTTCAGCAAAGCGGAAACCTTTTCCCAGCTCCTGGTAACCCACAAACACTAACTGTTTGGTCTTAGGATCTCCCTTCTTTCTCATTTGTTTTGGAATTAATACCCAGGCTTTTGATCCAAACACATGCAAATGGTCAATTTTGGGTTTTTTGTGAAACAATTTAAAGTACGGAGTTGTACCTATTGTTTGATGAAAGAGCCTATTTTGGAGATAACACGCGGTGAGCATGCTCTCCCCCCAATAAGACATGGGCAAATCAGCATCATCAAGCATGGCAAACATCATATCTTGTAAAGACCTATTTTTTCGCTCTGCAACGCCATTCTCCTCTGGGGAAAAAGCGTTCGTTTTTCTATGCCCAATGCCACGCTTTTGCAACCAATCTCTAAAAGCATTTGACATAAATTCGCCACCTCTGTCCGTCTGAATCCTTTTGAGTTTAGTGGACAGAAATCTTTCCACAGATGCCACCCAGCCTTTAAACTTAGTGAACACGTCACCCTTATTCTTCATGGGAAAAACCCAAGAGTAACGCGTGGCGTCATCCACAATTGTTAATGAAAAACGTGATCCACCCCTGCTTACAGGAAATGGACCAATTACGTCCATGTGAACCAGCTGTAGCGGTGACTCACTAACTCTGTCACTTCTGGGGTAAGAGACTCTGTGGGTTTTAACCTTTTTACAAACATTACAATCAAGGTACTTGTTACAACTCTTTAAATCAGCCCCATCAGCCAATTCAGACATTTTTAGTACACTTTTCCAGCCAGCATGCCCCAATTTCCTATGCAATAAGTGCACACAGTTGTCATGTATAGCTTTGTTATTCACTGCAGGCTGAGATTTACTGACTACTGCTGCAACTTGAGATCCTGCTTTAAGCCAAAACAAGCCTCCCTCTGACTTAGCAGTGCCTAAAATCTCACCAGCCTTCTTAATAATGCAACTGTCTCCTTCAAAATACACTTTAAACCCAGCTTTTAGCAAACAATCTACAGACATCAGATTGCTCCTTAATGAAGGCACATAAAGTACATTTTGCAGGCATTCACGAAGACAAGGAACAAAAACTGCACCCCCCGAAATCACTTCGGAAGTACTTCCGTCTGCTAGAGCCACCTGGCTGCGCTGCGCTGAGTTCTTGGAAACAAACAATTCATCTGAATTTACGATGTGCCGAGACGCTCCCGAATCGACCACCCAGACAGCTTGTTTCTCATCAGCAATCTTGACCTCTGCGGTCACCAGCTGAGCCGACTGCTTTCGTTTGAAGAATTTCTTTTTACGCTGCTGCTGCTGCTGATCTCGTCTCTGCTCCTGCACCGGCCACTGAGACTTGACCAACTCTGGACATTGTCGTTTTAGATGCGCTGAAGACCCACATCGGAAACAACGCCTAACAGCAAACGCTGACTCCTCACCGGTACGCTGCTTTTTCGTCACCTCTGGCATGGCATGAGAACTCCTTCCAAACCGCCCGCCTGTAGAAGCCTCTGCAGCAAACGACCTTTCTTGCCTCTTCTGCCATTCTTCAATCAAACGCCCAGTGACATAACTGACTGATAAATCACGCTCCTGTAAACCTTCTAGAGACAAAACTAAATTATCCCAGCTTTCCGGGAGAGAACTCAAAATAATAGCCACCTTCTCCTGCTGGTCTAACGCACAGTCTCTTTCCTGTAGCGCAGTAAACTTTAACTGTAAACTGTGTAGGTGTTCCTGCATTGTAACCCCAGGCTGTAACATTGCCTTGTACAATGCCTTGCGAATGAACAGCTTGGAAATCGCTGTCTCACGTACATGGAGTTCTTTAAGTGCTTGCCACACACCTCTAGCTGTCTTGATTCCCCTCACATACGGCAACTGGGAATCTTCCAGCCCCAAGACAATTGTGGCCCTTGCTCTTTGATCTTTATCGAGGTCTTCATCATCAGGCTTCGCAGGAAACTTACTCACCACTTGCCAGAGACGATCCCTCTGCAGCACTGCCTGCATGCGTTCCGACCACAGCAAGTAATTGGAGTCATTCAGACGCTCAAAAGCCATCTGAACTGGTTGTGAGGCCATCTTGAGAGCGATGTCCCTGGAACCCGGAACCAGCTACTCACGACCACCGAGAGAGAAAACAGGAACCACAGCAACCAGCATTCACACGCTGCGTCTGTTGTCCTTGTGTCCACTGCGTCACCAGCTCACAACAGTCAGGAACCAGCCAGTGTCCATCTGCTGCACCAACAGGAACAACAACTTCTGGAACTACTGGAACCAACACCGTTGATGCTGACACCACCACAACTCAGGCTGGCAGCACAATACCCATAACCTCATGGAACTTTGAAGTGTCAGGCATAGCTCTAATGGCTTTAGCCCAAACGTAGCAGAGTTTTCCTGCACAGCAAAGAAGCTAGTTGAGGTGGAAATGACTAGTCAGCTAGACTCAGAATAACTATTTACACGATTTATTAAAAGGGAAAAGAAACCAGCAGAGTTTCTGCATACAAAACAAAGCAAAATAAATCCTTTCTTTCTCTCTCTCTCCTAACCATACACAGCACTCCTACTCCTAACACACCTAACACACCAAACTGTGCTAGCATTCCTAGATAACAGAGTTGAGTGCTGGTCGTTAACCAATCAGAGTAAGTAGTTTCTAGGTCAAGCAGACCTTGGCTTTCTGCCAAGAGTAAATTGACACTGCCTTGAGTTAATTGTGTGAAGCCAGAATCTGTAAGTTTCCATGAGAATCAATTAACAGAAACTGAACATTCTTGCCACCTCTTCTTGATGTCTTCTGCTTCTGTTAGGTCCTTACCACTTTTGTCCTTTATTATGGTAATCTTTGAACGAAATGTTCCTTTCATATCTCCGACTTTCTTGAACAGATCTCTGGTTCTTCCCATTCTGTTGTTTTCCTCTATTTCTTTGCATTGCTCGTTTAAGAAGGCCTTCTTGTCTCTCCTTGCTATTTTTTGGAAATCTGCATTCAATTTCCTGTATCTTTCACTATCTCCCTCGCATTTTGCTTGCCTTCTTTCCCCCGCTATTTGTAAGGCCTCGTTGGACAGCCACTTTGCTTTCTTGCATTTCTTTTTCATTGGGATGGTTTTCGGTGCTGCCTCCTGTATAATGTTGCGAGCCTCCATCCATAGTTCTTCAGGCACTCTGTCCACCAAATCTAAATCTTTGAACCTGTTCCTCACTTCCACTGTGTATTCATAAGGGATTTGACTTAGATTATATCTTACCGGCCCAGTGGTTTCTCCTACTTTCTTCAGTTTAAGCTTGAATTTTGCTATAAGAAGCTGATGATCTGAGCCACAGTCAGCTCCAGGTCTCGTTTTTGCTGACTGTATAGAGCTTCTCCATCTTTGGCTGCAGATAATATAATCAATCTGATTTTGATGTTGCCCATCTGGTGATGTCCATGTGTAGAGTCGTCTCTTGTATTGTTGGAAAAGAGTGTTTGTGATGACCAGCTTGTTCTCTTGGCAGAACTCTATTAGCCTTTGCCCTGCTTCGTTTTGATCTCCAAGGCCAAACTTACCAGTTGTTCCTTTTATCTCTTGATTGCCTACTTTAGCATTCCAATCCCCTATAATGAGAAGAACATCCTTCTTTGGTGTCACTTCTATAAGGTGTTGTAAGTCTTCATAGAATTGGTCAATTTCAGTTTCTTCAGCACCAGTAGTTGGTGCTTAAACTTGGATTATTGTGATGTTAAAAGGTCTGCCTTGGATTCATATCGAGATCATTCTATCATTTTTGAGATTGCATCCCAGTACAGCTTTTGCCACTCTTTTGTTGACTATGAGGGCCACTCCATTTCTTTTACGGGTTTCTTGCCCACAGTAGTAGATATGATGGTCATCCGAACTGAATTCTCCCATTCCCATCCATTTTAGTTCACTGATGCCCAGGATGTCAATATTTATTCTTGCCATCTCATTTTTGACCACATCCAACTTACCCAGGTTCATGGTTCTTACATTCCAGGTTCCTATGCAATATTTTTCTTTACAGCATTGGACTTTCCTTTCGCTTCCATGCATATCCGCAACTGAGCGTCCTTTCGGCTTTGGCCCAGCTGCTTCATCAGCTCTGAATCTGCTTGTACTTGTCCTCCGCTCTTCCCCAGTAGCATGTTGGACGCCTTCCGACCTGAGGGGCTCATCTTCCAGCGTCATAACTTTTATATGCCTGTTGTCTTTGTCCATGGAGTTTTCTTGGCAGGGATACTGGAGTGGCTTGCTGGTTCCTCCTCCAGGTGGATCACGTTTGGTCAAAACTCTCCACTATGACCTGTTCATCTTGGGTGCCCTGCTCGGCATAGTTCATAGCTTCTCTGAGTTATTCAAGCCCCTTCGCCACAGCAAGGCAGTGATCCATGAAGGGGAAATCCTGTTTGAGCCTTGGTTTAAAATCAGCTCTTTTCCCTTTGTTCAACTTGTTGCACTCTGCAGTATTGGATTCCTTCTTAATCAATGAGTGATGCAGCAACAAGCCTTTCATCATTAATGAGAGCCTTTTTTGTTTTGTTTTTTGTTTTGCTTTTTGCTTTTTACTCTGTCTCTGTAGGTCAGCCTAGAAAAAAAGATGTTAAGGTTAGCCATCTTTGGCTCTGCTTGCCAAGGGGAAGGACTGTAGCTCCCTGGGAGAGAGAGGGTCCGCCTTGCATATGGCAAATCCTGGGTGAGATCCCTGGAGAATTGCTCTAGTCAGTGTGGACAATACAGAGCCAGATGGACCAAGGACCTGCCTCATATAGGGCAGCTTTCTATGTTCCTGCTCTCTGAGATGTCTTCTTCTCTCCTCCTAGTGGTACAGCGCTAAAACTGCTAGCACATTGGCAAAGCTAAGCAGGGTCTGGTCTGGTTTCAATTAGCTGGGGGGGCATGTGTTGAACTTTCTGCATGGCAGGGGTTGGGCTAGATGACCCTTGGGTACCTTCCAACTCTACAATTCTATGATGCTATAAAATATAACAGACACTCTGTCAGATAACTAATTGGTGGAGTTTAGGTTTAGGTTTATGGGAGAGGGGGAAATAGTGTGGTCCTTTCGGACACAGGTGGCGCAGAGCCTAGGACCTGCCGATCAGAAGGTTGGTGGTTTGAATCCCCGTGATGGGGTGAGCTCCCATTGCTTGGTCCCTGCTCCTGCCAACCTAGGAGTTCGAAAGCACGTCAAAGTGCAAGTAGATAAATAGGTCCCGCTCCGGCGGGAAGGTAAACGGTGTTTCCGGGCGCTGCTCTGGTTTGCCAGAAGCGGCTTGGTCATGCTGGCCACATGACCCGGAAGCTGTACGCTGGCTCCCTCGGCCAATAAAGCGAGATGAGCGCCGCAACTCCAGAGTCGGCCATGACTGGACCTAATGGTCAAGGGTCCCTTTACCTTTTTTTCATTTCACTGAGTTGTATTCAATGGATTGCATCCAATGTTAATCCTACTGGGAACAGACCCGTTGGGAAAGAATGTACATGACTAACTTCTTCTTCTTCTTCTTCTTCGTCTTCGTCTTTGTCTTCTTCTGTACCCTGCCCATCTGACTGTGTTGCCCCAGCCACTCTGGGCAGCTACCAATGGAATATAACAAACCACAGTGAAACATCAGACATTAAAAACTTCCCAATACCTTCAGATGCCTTCAGACATCTATGGAAAATCATATAATTGTTTATCTCCTAGGCCCATTAATATCAGTGTTTCTACTATAAATTACTTGGGATACAACCCAAGTTGGCCCTACCCTGAGTAGATGCATTGTCATTAATGGGCATGACTAACTTGGGCTCATTTTTCTCAATGGGTTTGCTTGAACTTAGTTTGATACAACCCATTGTCTCCAGTGAGAGTTACTTACTGGTTTCACTCATACAAAGGTTGGGCAGATCAACCTACTTCCATTCTGGGTTACTTCTGCATGTGCTCAGTTGTAGGTCCAATTAATTTAGATAGATTTATTGGTGTGAATATTATTGTTGTTATTGTTGTTTTAATTTTTTCATCCATTTTATTTGTTTCTTTTATGGTTCGGAACTTGAAGGCAAGTGGTGAGCTTGTGGGTGATGGGCATGGATGTCAGCTGGGTGAGGGTGGGGGACCTAGGGAGGAAGAAACCAGCATCCAGAGTGCTCTGGAGTATTCAAGGCTGAGGACAGTGAACTCAGTTGCAACCTTTTGAGCATCAGATGTTTTAGAGGTCCTGTTGTTAATGGTAACACTTCAAAAAAACAAACAAACCACAAACAATAAAAGTTTAAATTTAGAGTAAAAATAATGCAAAATATTCACCTAGATTGCACATATAAATATAGTATGTATTCTACTCCTAAAATATGCATTTTTGTATGCTTTTCAAGTCCTTCTGTAAGCAGAAATATATTTTTACATGCATTACGAAATTCAGAAAAATTGTGCAATCCAGTCGGTCGCTGTGTTCCAATTTGCATTTAAGTCTGGGACTGGCAGATTATGTTAGTTCCCTTCAATGTGCAGATTGCTTCATGTACAATGGTGGATTCAAACATGCAAGCAAACCACTGGCTTAATGCAAATGTCATCAAACAACAATGTATGAATCAATCTGAAACCTAACTGTTCTGAAGCCCAATAATATGAAGTTCTTTACACAAGCACGCACGCACACACACCCCACCCCAGAAGAACTGAATTTGCCTGCACAAAATGCAGATCTCACCATAGGTCCCATGACAAGTCATAAGACCACTCACCATCTTAAAATCGTTTTTAGAATCCATCCTGTGATAAAATCAGTATCACAGAAAGGTAAAGCATTCAGACAGCCATTCTGCTGAGACTGTTAAACCTGCAAGTTATGGGGAAACATCCCATTTTAATCAGACTTGCATGATTTTGCAGACCATGAAATAAGTTGGCTTATAAGTATCAAACTTCTTTATGGTGGAAATCAATTTGACATAGTCCCAGATGCAAAGACCTGTGCATGAGGTTTTTTTATTTGTTAAAAATACAGAAAAACCTTTATCATTCAAAAGCAGGACTAATCTATGCATATTTAGCTCACATATCAGAAAGCAGTTTCTCTTAATGCTAATAAAATGTCAACCATTCCCTCTCCCCCCACCCCCATTTAGAACATTATCAAAACCAGTTATTGGTGGTTCCATCACACACATTAATAGCAGAAGTCAATAGTAACCTATTGCAGAAGGAAGACTTAGCACCCTGTTTGCCTCTGTGCATATCTCAAGACTTCCTAGCACATTATTACCCTGAGCGGCTGTAAATTCTTAATAACCCTCAGAGGGCCCTCTGAGACATGCTGTCACATGCTGGAATAATGAAACTATATTGACAATCATTTAAAGATGCCTGCATTCACCTTCCAGAGATGTGTGAGTTTTTAGAAGTTCCATCAGAATGATGCTATCTGTTTTAGGGTGTCTGGGAATGACAGAATATAAATGGCAGTAGGTGTGATCCCCATCATCAGGCTGCAACATCAACCCATATTAAGAGTTTGGCCTAATAATAATAATAATAATAATAATAATAATAATAATAATAATTTTATTTATACCCTGTCATCCCAGGCCAGGGCCAGGCTCAGGGCGGCTAACACCAAATATGAATTACAATAAAACGTAGTGGGGGGGGGGGGACCAACAAAAAACAAACAATTAATTAAAATACAGCTTAAAATGCAGCCTGATTTTAATAGTAGCCCATAAATCAAGACCATAAAGGGAGGAAACATCAGATATTCACTCTAGCCAGCTATTCATGTTGGTCCTACATGGGCCAGCAAAAAAGCCAAGGGAAATTTTATATACCAAATCCCATATAAGGGGTCAGAGCGAGTCTAAGCCGAAGGCCAGGTGGAACAGCTCCATCTTGCAGGCCCTGTGGAAAGATGCCAAATCCCGCAGGGCCCTGATCTCTTGTGCCAGAGCGTTCCACCACGTCGGGGCCAGTGCTGAAAAGGCCCTGGCCCTAGTTGAGACCAATCTAACCTCCTTGAGGCTCGGGACCTCCAAAGTGTTGTTATTTGCAAACCGTAAGGTCCTCTGTGGGGCATACTAGGAGAGGCGGTCCCAAAGGTACGAGGGTCCTAGGCTGCGTACGGCATTAAAGGCCGAAACCAGCACCTTAAACCTGACCCTGTACTCCACTATGAGCCAGTGCAGCTGGTAAAGCACTGGATGAATGTGATCCCATGGCAAGAACCCCGTAAGGAGCCTCGTTGCGACATTCTGCACCCGCTGGAGTTTCTGGGTCAGCTTCAAGGGCAGCCCTGCATAGAGCGAGTTACAATAATTAAGCTTCTGGATTTACCAGGCCTGATGGAAATGCTAAGTCCTTGGCTTCTAACTCTTTTCTCTTCTGTCCTGAATATTCAGCTTCCCTGGATGTCCGCCTGTTCCTGTGTTATAAGACATAATAGGCTCTGAGACTAAAGCATGAAACATCTGAATTACCCTATTTTTCTGTGTATAAGACTAGGTTTCCCCCCTAAAAAACAATGTCAAAGGTGGCATCTTATACACGGATGCATGTTCCCCCATTTTCTTAAATCTGAGTCCCTAAAAATAGGGGGCGTCTTATACATGGGGGCATCTTATAGACAGAAAAGTATGGTAAGTTGTCAAGACATTCAACTCCATCCCTGTGGCCTGAATAGCAATTTTATCCCACTAGTGGATGTTGGTGTTGCCATCAACATTGCTTTGTGGATGAAGAAGAGCCTTACTGAATCAGGCCCATCTAGCTCTGAATTCTGTTCGGATTGTGGCCACCATCTTTCAACAGCTTTAGAAGGGATCAAACTATGCCGTTCCAACTTGGCACCAATACTTTCAAGTTAGAAGCCTTTTGACAAAGCTGTTGGGGCCCAGTTTGATGTTAAGACAGGAGAGGGGCTGGGGAAAATCTGTAAAAGAATTATAAGATGTTGATGGATGTGAATAGGGTTGCCACCTTTGTTTGGGCAAAATACAGGGCAGGGCAGGCTGGGTGGCTGGGTGCTTTCCTTTTACCTTTCTGTAGTTTGATGTGTGTGTGTTGTCCTGAAAGGAGTGTGAGAATCTGATTTAAATTAAATTATTGTGGATGAAGATTGTAGTAGCAAATGCCTATGTATAGAAGGACTTGCTTTTCTCTGCCCTGTATTTCCCCACATTCAGTTAGTCTCCTGGCACGTGATCAGTCTGCAGCAGCGGCTGGCTGGAACAGCATTTAGTAAAATGAAATACTTAGCAAGATGGGTAATCATGCCCGTTAGGTCAGGCTGATCTGGGCTGTGGACCAATATGAAATGCATTGAGGATTTGTTCGCAAAGAGCTTCCTTCACATATTAGCACATGAAAGTAACCTTAATCTGAGTCTGATAAAAAGGAGGGGGGAGAGATGGGGGGGGGAGCTGTTCTTAAAAGGATGTTAGCAAATCAGATTAAAACCAGTCTACCTTAGTTGGAAGTAATGAAGGGAAAATTATCAGGGAAATACACCGCATTGGGAAGAGCTTGTCAAATAATTATTGCAAGATGGTAAGTGCCAAAAGCTCCTTTCATCATGCTTCAGCTTGCTGTGCACAAAGATTTGGGATTTAATTGGGGGGAAGCAAAAATGGGGTAGAGGAGGATTTCTAGAAGTATACGGGGGTCAGGCAACAGCAGCTCAGAGGCAGAGCACTTTCTGTGCCTGCAGAAGGTCCCTGGTTCAATCCCTGGCATCTTCAGGTAGAGCTGGGATTCCTGGGAATGCCCCCTGCCTGGAACCCTGCAGAGCTGCTGCCAGTCAGTGTTGACGATGTTGAACAAGATGATCTGACTCAGTTGGAAGCAGGTTCCTATGTTCCTACATTAAGAAACCCACAATTCATATTCTGATCTTTTACAAAGAGCTACATATTCTGTTTCAGCCATTCCTTCCTCTTCTACAGGGGCAGTGTGCAAGTTTGCCACACCTTGCAGGCAGCCACATGCAGCTAAAAGGAAGGTCCCTGCTGGTGCCACCCTCTTGCTCCAGTCCAGTGGCTCCTTGTGAGGCATTCTGGCCAGTGTCCCCAACTCTGGAAACTTCCCATTCCATTTGCAGGAGAGGCTGAACAGGGAGCATCTGGTATCAGTGTTGAAATGAATATGTGTGCAGACCTTTTGCATGTTAAGAAGGAGCAGTTGGGAAGCAGCATTTGAGCACCAGCAGGGCTATTCCCAAGGTGGTTGTTGCAGATGGCTTGAAGAATCCAAAAAGCTAAAAGCCATGGCCCTCCCTCCCCATCACCATCCGGCCGTCTTGCAGCTGCTCCTGCCGCCTCTGCGTGCAGAAGCCAAGCCAGGCAGTTTAAAACTACAAGCATTTCCCTGGCAGCTGTAGAGCGAGGATTGGGTTTTCTGGTCGTTCTGTGAAGTCCAAGGTGGTAGGCAGTCAAAGCCTGTGTGCGTGTGTAAAGCATCCCTGGCAGAAGGCCATCCAACCTCTGCCTTGAAACCCCCAAGGAAGGAGAGTCCCCTGCCTCCTGGGGAAGGCCTTCCACTGTGGCTCCTGACAAAGTGCTTGGTCCTCTTGAAGGCCATGTCCGCATCCAGCCTCCCGCCTGAGTGGCATCTGCAGGCCACATCTTCAGCCACGGGATATGCCGCCTCTGGATCCCAGTGGCATCCCACTTCCTGAGGCAGGTGCCTCAGGCTGCCTCAATGTAAGGGCAGGCCTGCCATTGAAGTGTGGGAGTCCAAGGGGGGAAAGGTAGCATTAAGCACAATCCTTTCCAGGCGATTTGGGCCTCCAAAATCCAGAAAGAAATTCAGTTCAAAAGAAGATTGTGGGTGTCTTATTCCAGCATTATGGATGTCTCCCATTTCCACAGGGTCCATAAGCAATGCTGAAGTGGATGTAGCTGTCTTAGAACATTGAAACTCTTTGATGCCTGTGTCTCCCCACGAAGCAGATCCCACTCTTCATTCTTCCTGGCACCACACTTGAATATTCATGCACACCTGTGGAAAAAGGCAAGTAAATTTTTACCACTGTGCTGGAGTGGAGAGAACTGCACAGCATTTTAATCACCTCCTTCCCACAAACACAAATGAATAAACAATGAGCGAGCCTGTGGGAAATCAACCCCATTCTTTTCAGCAGAGAATCTGTGGGATAAAGTAAGTACGGTTGTGCAATATGTTTGGCCAGGGAATCGTTATGTGACAAATAAGTCATGCAGAGTGCTTTGCTCAGCATCAGCCCAAGGCCAAGTACCATCTGCGCATGAAGGGAGATGCACAGCTTTAGTAAGGAGGCCACAACTCCAGCAACCAGGAATTCTGAAACTATAAGAGAGCATTTGTGGTGGGGCTGCAGCATTTCATGATAGAGATGTCATGATTCAAGTAAAATGGACATCTTCAGTGAAATTGTCAGGTACTTGGTAATGGGAAAGACTTTTCCCTGCTCGAGACCTCGGCACCCTCCAGATGTTGCTGGACTACAACTCCCATAAGGCCATTGGCCATGGTGGCTGGAATTGGAGTCCAAAGTCATATGGAGGGTGCCAAGTTTCTTGTCTCTGTCACAGTTTTAGTCATAAAATCTGGAGAAAGCAGTGGAAAAAATTATGGCTCAGTCAAGTGAAACAAATAGACCTTTTTCTTTTTTCAAAAGTCTGGAGGGAGAGAAATTGTATATAATATCCCACATCTCTCCATTTCTAATTAATGGCTTAACCACTCACTCAATCAAAGCCTCAAAGACTGAAATGATGATGTTAAAGGGTTTAAAGCCATCAAAGTGACCTGCAGTAGTTGGAGGAAATCTGCAATTTTGTCAGCAACTTTTTAATTTAAAGCTTCACCTGCTCTACCATGTTAAGAAAAAATGACGGGAGAATTGATGACTAGGTAGTAACAAGGGGGGAAACCCTAAAGGAATCATGAGGGAAGGGCAGAGAAAGATGCAGGTGCAAAAGGTAAGTTTGTGCCACAATAACAAACCCTCTGCTTTACAGATTATTGGTGCCATGGGATATCAGCAATCTGGAACATGTCCAGAGGAGGGCAACTAAGGTGATGAGGAGTCTGGAGACCCAAGTCCTGTGGGGAACATATGAAGGAGTTGGGGATCTTTAGCTTGGAGAAGGCACAATTAAGAGTTGATAGAATAGCCATCTACAACTGCTTTCATGATGTTGTTGTTGATGATATATATTTATTTATACCTTGCCTTGTCCCCTGACATGCAGCAAATTTGCTTTCTGTTGTTCCAGAGGGTAGGGCCTAGGCCAAAGGGTTCACATTACAAGAAAGCAGATTTAGACTAAACATTGAGAAGAACATCCGCAGTGTGAGTGGATTGACAGTGGAACAGAGTGCCAAGGAAGGCAATGGGCTCAACTTTGTTAAAGTTTTTTAAGCGAAGGTCAGACAGCTATTCTTTTTCCCCCTGTACCTTTTTTAACTTAGTTTTTTAGTTTCTAAAAATACATATAACAAACCATCCCCAATCAGTGGGAGGAAACTGGTTTTCTAGATCCATTTCAATCGGGGTCTAGGCCTGGTTTTGGCACCAAAACTGCCTTGGTCACCCTGCATGGTGATCTTGTTGGGAGAGAGACAGGGGAAATGCTCCTCAACCTCTCAGCAGCTTTCAGTACCATCGACCTTGGTATCCTTTGGAGGGGCTGTCTGAGTTAGTGGTTGGTGGCACTGCTTTGCAGTAGTTCTGGTCCTGCTTGGATAGTCGTTCCCAGAGGGTGATGCTTGGGGAGTGCTTTTCAGCCCTGTGGAGCCCTCAATGTGGGTTCCTCAGGGCTAAATTCTACCCCCTCTGCTATTTAACATCTATTTATTTAAACATTTATTTATTTGGCACGTATGTATATCCTTGTGCATGCTTCTCCATGTTGAATTTAGGGAGGGATCTGTAAAGTACAGTTCTTTTCGTTTCTCATTTTTTCAATCGTAAATTCAATTTTTCATGTTTCTGCAGCGATTTGTGAGGTCCCCACCCCCACCCCGTGTATGTTATGTTCATTTTTGTAAACAATGTTTGGTTGGAGAGCCATGAAAGTTGCAGAATGGTCCATATTACAGCATAGTGGTGTTTAAATGCAAACTGAATTGAATTTCTCCCCCCGCATCGGTACCCCGATACATGACACATATTTTCCGCCCAAGCTTTAGACACACCTTCCCCTTACCCAAGAATTCTCTGAGAATGCTTAAGCCCATGAAATTCATTGTGTGGAAAGCTGGGGGGGGGAGCTCACCATTTAAAAGAGGGGGTGCAGTTTAAAAGAGGGGTGATTTTGACAGTTTGTAAGTAAAACTAACACTCATGGGATTTGCAGAGCTCTTGAGAAAGCAACTGATTTGCGTGTATATCCTGTTTATCAGAGAGACTATTGCCTTTGATTCCATGGAAACTATCGCTTTGGCAGCAAGGGAATTTGTCGGTTTCATGATGAGTACTGGAGGTGGAGGACTGGATGATTTCCTGAGCCCCCGCAGGGTGTGAGAGCTCAAAGCTAGCAGAGAGTGACAATGGATTGCATACTCCACAGCGTTCACTCAGCTTGTCAGTCCCAAGAATCCAAGAATAGCATCCATTCTATGGAAAGAATGAAGGAATAATATGAGTGTGTTTTTCATGGGACAGAGAATATTAACTCTGCTACATAGCTCTCTTGCCCTGCCTCTTAAATTCACATTTGGGGGAACCACCATTTGAAAACAGGAAAATGGTTTCTAAAAAAGTAGAACTCATTTAAGGCTAGGAACAGATGCATCCGTTGATTTCAGTTTCTTATTTCTCTGTTGTTTTCCCTAAGGTATGCACACACAATTATTGCCTAATATTTTAGAAACAATGAATTATGTAGATTCACATGGAAATGCAAATCAGGAAAAAGACCCTACACAGGGCTAAAAAAAAAACCCTCCCTCTACTAAAGATGCTTTCCTTGGTAATGTCTCTACTTTATCCTGAACAGAATGCTACAATGGCAACACTGTTCCCAGGGGCCTTAGTGGGGGGGTGCAGGGCCAGCCTAGGCCATTTTGCCACTTCAGACGAAACAGAAAATGCTACCCCGCCTCTGTCTCCTTCTCTGCACCCGCCTAGGTGAAGGAGGCTGGAGAGGAGCTGGTGGTGGAAGGCAAGCAGGGAGGAGATGGACGGGCCAGCAGGAAGCTCCTCAGAGGCAAGATCTGGTGCGGGGGGGGGCATAGGTCACCACGGGGTTCTGTACTGCGGCACAGTAGCTGCTGTGCGTCGGGGGTTGCGATTCTGGGCAGCAGGGGAGCTTGAGGGTGCTAGGCACTTGGGTGCTTCTCAACAACTTTGATTTCCCCAAAAAAGCTTAAGAGTGTTGGGCGTGGGATTTCTGCCACTGTTAGCTATTGTTTTTCTCCCCAACTTGCACAGAATCTAAATGTATGTTGATGAAATTACCGGTATGCTGCAAATTTCTCCTGCTTTTTTTGAAAAATCCCGTTCTCCAACAATTAATGAGAAAAAGAAAATGCACTAAAAAATTACCAAAGAAAACTTTGATGAACTTATTATGGGTGGGCACATTAGAAGCACAGCTTGCCTTTGGAGAGTGAATTTGAAATATGAACCTACCCATTCAGATTCAAATCCTGGCAGGCCTGGTCTGAAATGGGGCTCACCCCTGCCCTCTGCCTTGCCTTCCTTGCCAACAATCCTCACTGCATTCCCCCAATGAAAAGCTTGCCTTGGATAAGGTAAAGGGGATAACAGGAGGTTGAGAACCTGCAAGGCCTCTCCTGGGCCATAAACAGTGTAGGGAGAACCATTTCCCGCAATGGATCCTGAGTCCCACAGTTAGAAAACTACAAGTCCCATGATTCCAGTCAGGAAATTTGGCTTCACTGCAGCCTGCCCTGGGTGAAAGGGGTCATCTCTGCCGCCCCTTACCCTTAACCCTTTTACCCAAGATAGGGAGGGACAAATTCCATTCTGTTTTTTTAAAAAAACCTCTGCAGCGAAATCCCAAGGTATTTTGTATGTATTTCTTCTAATATATGTAGTTTTGTACATTATTTTCACAAATGTTCATATTTTTGTATGCACATTTTGCATTTTGTACTCATTTTGTTGTTGCTGGAAAACTGCATTGCAAAATTCAGGAAAGTGCTAATTTCTCGCAAACCTGAGCTCATTCTGAGCTTTAGCCAGCCTGACCTTCCCCCTGTATCCTCCTCCTTTGTGATGTCTCCTTTCTTATATTTCTTACGAATACCCTTCTTAACTCTCAGCCCATCTGTGAGCTCCTCATGCAGCTACACTGGTTTTATTAGATGCCTCCCACTTTTCTTTCTTGCTGTAATGGTCTGCATTTGGGCCTTCAGTATTTCTTCTTCAAGAGACTCCCTTCCATCTTGGACTTCACTTTGAGTATTTCCAACCATGGCATCGCATCCAGGAGCTCCTTCAGTTTTTTGAAATTGACCTTCATAAACAGGTGCTTTTTGCAATCTGCTGAGTAATTAGGTATGGGCAGATTGAGAGCCTTATTCTCCATGAAGTTGTCCAAACCTCATTTCAATCCAACTAAGCTCTTGCAGCAAGCAGCAGAGGTTGGCCCATTCAAGCAAGTAGGGCACTGCCTCACTATACTCAGTCTGCCCTTGGCCGGCCAGCCACCTGACCACCTTCTTACTCACAACTGGTCTAAGGGGGAGTGCTGGCTGTAAGCTTCCTCCTTTTCAGTGCTACCCTTGCAGAAATCAGGAGAGGAGGATGGGAACCAAACTAGAATTAGTTGCCTCCTCCTCTCATTGGCTTTGGTACCATCTACAGGTGGTCTCCCTGCCTTCCACCCTACCAGGTCTAACAAGCACCAGCCAACTACATAATTTCACTTTCCTGGGATGGGCAGTGTTGAGCCTGACTTTAAAAAAAAATTAAAAAAAATTGTGGTGTGGCATTTCTATTTAAAATGGGGTGGAGAGAGATCCTCATAAGGAATATATTGCCATGCTGTAGAACACCACATAAGCTGTTACAAGCTTGGTAGATCAGGGGAATGCTATGGACATAGTGTATCTTGATTTCAGCAATGCTTTTGGCAAAGTCCCCCATGATATTCTTGTGGGAAAACTGGCAAAATGTGGGTTGAATGAGGAAACTGTTATGTGGATTTGTAGCTAGTTGACTGACTAAACCAGAGTACTCATTAATGGTTCCTCATCATCCTGGGAAAAAGTGATAAGTGGGGTACCACATCATTCTGTCCTGGGCCTGCTGTTCTTCAACGTCTTTATAAATGGCTTGGATGAAGGAACTGAGGGGATGATCATCTAATCTGCAGATGACACAAAACTGGGAGGAGTAGCTAATGCCACAGAGGACAGAATCACAATTCAAAATGACCATAAAATGAATTTCAGCAGGGACAAATGCAGGAAGAAATAGATGCACAAGTATAAGATGGGGGACACCTGGCTTACTAGCAGTACCTGTGGAAAGAAATTGGGGGGCTTAGCATTAACAGTATGGTGCAGCAGCAAAAAAGCTAATGCTATTCTAGGCTGCATCAACAGAAGTATAGCATCCCAGATTAAGGGAAGTAATAGTCCCACTCTATTTTGCCTTGATCAGGTAAAGCTAACGGTAAAGGACCCCTGGATGGTTAAGTCCAGCCAAAGGCACCCATCTCGCTTTCAGGCCAAGGGAACCAGCGTTTGTCCACAGACAGCTTTCCGGGTCACGTGGTCAGCATGACTAAACTGCTTCTGGCGCAACAGGACACTGTGATGAAAGCCAGAGTGCACAGAAACGGCATTTATCTTCCAGCCACAGCAGTACCTATTTATCTACTTGCACTGGCATGTTTTCAAACTGCTAGGTTGGCAGGAGCTGGGACAGAGCAATGGGAGGTCAACCCATTGTGGGGATTTGAACCACTGACCTGATTGGCAAGCCCAAGAGGCTCAGTGGTTTAGACTACAGTGCCACCTGTGTCCCTGCCTTGGTCAGACCACACCTAGAAGACTGTGTCTAATTCTGGGCACCACAATTTACAGAGGATGTTGACAAGCTGGAACGTGTGTAGAGGAGACCAACCAAGATGATCAAGGGTCTGGAAACTAAGCCTTATGAGGAGCACTTGAAGGAGCTGGGTATGTTTAGCCTGGGGAAAAAGGAGACTGAGAGGAGCTATGATAGCCATCTTCAAATATCTCAAGGGCTGTCACATGGAAGATGGAACAAGCTTGTTTTCTCTGCTCTGTAGGACAGGACTCAAACCAACGGCTTCAAGTTACAAGAAAGGAGATTCCAACTAAACATACGGAAAAAACTTTCTGACTGTAAGAGCTGTTCAGTCTCCCCCAGGAGGTTGCGGACTCTCCTTCCTTGGAGGTTTTTAAGCAGAGGTTGGATGGCCATCTGTCATGAGTGAGATTCCTGCATTGCATGGGGTTGGACTAGATGCCCCTTGGAGTCTATTCCAACTCTACAATTCTATGATTTGATGGTTCAAATACAGAAAACAATCCATTTGCAATTATGAACTGCTGAAATACTACCCACGAAACCTGAAAAGCAGGTAGTATTAAATACATTACAGAGATAGATTACCAGAGACTGAACTTCTGCCCTATGGATTTGAAATGTAGAGTAAAAGCACTTACTCCCACAGTAGGTGTGACTCTGCTCCCACCTTGAATTGCCATAAATGGGGTGGGGAGTCTCTTCAGCTATTGATTTGGTTGTGATTTATGCATCACAGCACTGTTTTCCATGGTAGTACAATTTATTTAGAATCATAGGCAGGGGTGTGGGGTAATAAATAACAGATAGATAACAGATAGGATAATTGATCCATCCCTCTGTTGCCAATGCTCATTCTGTGAGTACAGATCTGACAAAATGGTGCTACTCAGTAAAAACTCACTCGCTGGATGAACACCTTGTCGTGGTGAGTGAGCTTGCACATTCCTATGACCCTTGTGAGTGAAGCCATTGGGAATCTCGCACTCCCAGCAGGGTCACCCAAGGTGGTAAGGTCAAAGGGAAGAAGCTGGACAAAGAATGATCCAAAAAGTCATCAACGGCAGAACAGGCGGAAGATAACAAGCAGTATGTTACAATGGCTGAGAAGGCAGATGAAGGCTGCAGCAGATAGGAATCTATGGTCGATGTGATTGCTCATGCCATTGGAACAGAGCCCTACTGTGAAGACTGTGCTTTGGTCAGCGTGCACTGATCTACACACATAAAACAAATTCATGCACAGGCATCTTCCAAAAAACCATCCCAAACCCCCAAAGTCCCATGGCAATCGGCAAATGGTAACAGGGGCAGGACCGTGAAATCTGGAAGCCCCTAGTAATGAGAAGTAGATACAGATTCAGTTACTCTGACCCAAGGAATGAAGCCTCCCTTTCCCCCTGACTGGATTACCATGCCCAGTGGGGTCACAACCCTGCGATCGTAAAAGACTATTGAACTTTGAAACATGAAATATACAGACTTTGTTGGATAACACAGATAATGAGCATCTCAAATGCAGAGCTGCCGTCATTGCAAGAGAGCTGTGACATTTTAAGATCGATATTGCAGCGCTTCAAGAAACTTGAAGAGCAGGTGAGGGACAACTGAAGGAAGAAAAGGGAGGCTACACATCATTCTGGAAAAGGTGTACCTGAACAAGAATGTTGAATACATGGAGTAGGCTTTGCAATCAAAACGATCTTGTGAAGCTCTTGTACTACCAACCTTATAGACCACTTATAAACGCTATGTCCAACTCCTCAAAAGATTCCATCAACGGTGTATCTGGAAATTTTTACACATCACCTGGGAAGGCAGGCAAACTAATGCCAGTGTAGTGGAAGAAGCAAAGATCACCAGTGTTGAAGCAATGATTCCTCAGCTTCAACTTTGTTGGACTGGTCATGTAGATGCCTGATTATCGTCTTCCAAAGCAACTACTCTATTCCCAACTTAAGAATGGAAAGTGAAATACTGGTGGTCAACAAAAGAGGTTCAAAGACTCTCTCAAGGCAAATCTAAAAAAATGTAGTATAAAAACCGACAAGTGGGAAACATTGGCCTGTAAGCTAGACCAGCCTTTGCCAACCTGGTGCCCTCCAGATGTTGGACTACAGCTCCCACAACTCCAGACATAAAATCTGGAGGGCACCATGAGGCCGTGGCCTTAGGGCAGCAGGCTCCACACAGCTGCGAGGAGCAACAGTTCCACCTCCTGCACTTGTTTGCTGCCTCCTCAGCTGCACACCCTTCCGCTTGCTTTCTGGCTTTCCTCTTTTTCCCTCCTCACCCCCATTTTCCTTTCCAAAGGTGTCATGGGTTTTGAAGACATTCAAACTCAGGGTGAAAGGGAGAAACACACTAAGAGGAAGGCAAGCTTGGGAAATCCACACCATGATCAACTCCCACCCAGAAACCAATGTCCCCACTGTGGAAGGACGTGTGGATCCAGAATTGGCCTCCACAGTCACATACAGATTCACTTTTAAAACTGTTTATAGAAAATAATCCTACTCGGCTACAAGGGATTGCCAAAGAAGAAGAAAGACTCAGTAAAAAGAGGAAGGAGCCCCAAGCTTTCCATATGTACAACTAATCTTCACAGGGAAAGAAGCTTCCGAGTTGGAGGGGGTAGTACCGCAAAACAGCCCGATGAGAACGGCAATTTTTCCTTTGCGGTTGAACAATAAAAGCCCCCAGCAATTCATACTGTTAACTGCAGTTAAATTAATATTCCAGTTGTTTTGCTGCAGGTTCATCTAAGCTCTAGCATTTCCCAGCCTCATCACTCTTGCTCAGAGATTTGTTTGCCCTCTGTGACATCATCATGAAGCCGAATCTGATTGGCCGCATGAGGATATCATTGCTACAAAAAAGAAGGAATGAACAAAATGGTGCTTGTGCTACAGCAAGCCAGTAAAAAGGCTACCTTTGGGGGGATACTCTAGGAAATATTTCACACATGAACAACTGTTGATGCACCAAAAATGAACAGTCATCTCCCCGCTAATATTGAAAAGGTCTAGGAGTACATTTGTTCTTCAGATACATCCCAAGCTAGCAATCAAGACATGTCACTGAATAGAAGGTGCAATAGGCCCTTCTCATTGCTTCTAAATTTATCCAAATGCCCCAAAGCCATCAGGATTTTCACGCATGTACAACGGCGCAGCTAGCCACTTGGGTACCAGGTGCAGCATACGTGTCCTGCAATTGGAGGTGGGGCGCACTGCATGGAGCCTCTCCACCACGTCCCCCTCAGCTGTAGGGAGGCGGAGGGAGAGGCGGAGGGCAGACACAAGTCCCATGCTGCTGTTTCAGGCAGCGCAGAGCCGGCAGGCACCCAAGCCACCACATCACTCCCAGGAGAGACGTGTGGCTCGGGCATGCTGCAGGCACCCATGCGGTGTGGCACCAGTGCCAGCCGTGTTTCGTTACATTTGATGACTGAACAAAAAAAATATGTGAGCCCAATTTTTTAATTTTTTAATTTTTTATTTTTATTATTAAAAACTCATATTTTTGTTATTTGGTCACCCCCCTCAGTGATGACACCCGGGGCAGACAGCAGCACCCCCCCCCCCCGCACCTCCTTCCTCCACCACTGCTCATGTATTGCTCTGTTCCAAGCCTAATGATCTAGTGCTTCCTACTGCTTGCTAGGATCAAGAGACCTTTCAATTCATTGGGTTATAAATAACGCAAGTGCTGATACTATTGGCCTCCACAAAAACACGAATAGAACATGTCATCCAAATTAGCACTTTAATTGGGAAGATATGGATGGCTTTGTCATCAGCTTTCTGCAAACCCCTTTCTGATCAAGCTCTGTGCATTTAATTATTCACAGTTTAACCTCAGAGATAATGTCTGTGTCTCTTGCAAGACTCCCAAGTGCCGGGACGAGTCCAAAATCCATGAACTCAGGAGCAACTCTCTAATTTGAGAGTAACCATCTTTAAATTAAAAATGAACCCAGTCTTTGTTCTGCATCTGTCTGTCTGTCTGTCTATCTGTATCTCACTGTACAGTCAAACTCTGGAAAACATCAGTGATGCCATCTGGGATCTAATCTCCAACCTGGAAGCTACTCATCTTTTAGGACACTGATTTTTATGAGTGTGGCTTCTCTATGGTTTGGTTCCATGTCACGCTAGTAATGATTGGATAAGAACATGAACATAGCAGCATAAGAAGAGCCTGCCAGAACAGCCAGTGGCTCATCTGGTCCAGCATCCTGACAGGAGTCAAGCAGATGCCTGTGAGAAACCCACAAGCCGGACCCAAGCACAAGAGCCCTCTCCTGTCCAGTGGTTTCAACATCTGGAGGCAGAGCATTGACATTGTGGCTAATAGCCATGGATAGCCCTCTGCTTCATGAATATATCCAATCCTCTTTTAAAACCATCCAAGTTGGCGGCCATCACTGTGGGAGCAAGTTTCCTAGTTAACTGTGCACTGTGGACTCACATGGGTTGGGGCAAGGGCTTAGATCCTTCCCACAAAAACACTGGCTGACACCAAGAGAGAAGGGCAGTGCTGGCATGGGAAAAGAACCTACATGGGGCATGTGGAAACTCTGCTCATCCCTGTGGTTGTTCATCCAGAGGTTTCTCGGATGTCACTGGACCTCATTGTGGGAGATCAGCTCCAATGCTCACAGTGAATGAACATATTCTTTCCTAAGTAACCCTTAGGAGCCTTGTGGCAGAGCACATATTTTTCCACCCAGGAACTTCCAGGCACAATAGCTGGCATTGCTAGGATTTTGTGTAGCAGGGTTAGACAAAATCTTGTCCCTTAGACCTTCTAGAACTGCTGGCAGTGAGAGTAGTGAATATGTTCCAAACTCCATTATCATGGGTGGGGAACCTCTGGCCCTCTAGAGGTTGTTGGACCACGTCTCACCCTGCATGACGATGGCTGTGCAGGCTGGGGTTGGTGAAGGTTGGAGTCTGATAAGATCTGGAGGCTTCTTCATCCCCACAGCACAAGGGAGGGGGGCCGTATGTCCTGCTTTACAGAGGACAGCCCTCTCTCTGAAGGAGTCTTGTCATGTCCAAGCCAGGCTTAAAGATTTCAAAGAATGAGAAGCGAAAGCAGAAGACCCTTGCAGTTGCCCATCAAGAACTGGTGACTGAGCAGCAGACCAAGGAAGTGTCATCTTGTCCACTAGGTTGACACATAGTACATTTCTATTTAAATTTTTGTTTTAAGTATCCAACTTTATATAAAAATCAGCATGTTTTTCTCCACTATTTATTTATTTATTTATTATGTCATAAAATTTACATGAAGCTTGATTGCAAAAAGGACTTTCAAAGCATTTTATAAAAATAACAAAACAATGCATGTATCTATACAAACTGTTAAAAACAGCAATTTTAAAAATTCAAAAAGATAAAATCAGCAATAAACTAAAAACAAATCAAAACACATATCAACATTCTAGATCTATGAGTAGGCTTGTCGAAACAAAAAATGTTTTGAGCCGGCACCCAAAAGTGTACTGTGAAGGAGCCTGCCTGATACCAATCAGCAGGGAGTTCCACAGGGTGAGGTGCCAGCCAAAGTGTAAGACACTTTCATGCTTCCTCACCAGATTCCTCACCTATCTCATTTGTGTCTGATGCTCACATTCCAAGTCCCCCACCATCACCACCACCACCACCACAACAACAAAAAAACACCCCTCACCAAATCAATTATTTAAATAACTGCAGGTTCCTATAGGTTACATGCTAGCTGTCAGGAGAGGCACAACAGCAACAAAACTCAGGCCTGTGGGGACTTTTAAAGTGTGGGTTATTTGAAAAAGAATGACTCCATATGGCACATTTTAAAGGCAAATCGAGGATGATATGCTTGGTGGTTTCTGGAGTTCTTTATTTCCACTCTGGTGCCTCATTTAATCCAGATGACAAATGCTTTGAGCAATCCAAATAATAAAAGACCATCATCTCCTGTCCAGGGCAATGAGAACCAGCTCCTCAAACCAGAGCAAAAGAAACATTTCTGCGGCATGCTTCCCTGCAGCCTCCTCCACTGCTAGCCCAAGGGAGGATTTAGCAAATGATGTCTTCTCCGGAACTTTGATTGGCTACCTGGGAAAGTGGCAGAGTGCAGACCCCTGGTAAGATGATTGCAGAATGAAAGAAAGCAAGGAAACTCACAAACACCCACTTGGAAAGTAAGTCAAGTGCACCAAAAAGTCTGCACTGTGGTAGCTCCATGTGTTTGTGGCACAAACACAGCTGAGTGCAGATCGCCTGGTGACATTCAAGTACAGCAGGCGCCACTGGCCTGACCTTGGATGTCTCCAGGAAACACAGTATTTTGCTTTGGTAGAGAAGTACATGTTCATGATGCAGAGGCTGCGATACAAGCCAGCTCAAGCAGCCTTTGTCCTTTCTCATTCATGCTGCTGATACCAAAGTGGGCTATGCAGATGTCCCACGTGTGATGATTTCCCTCAATTCTAGCATTGAAATCTCCCAACAGGAATAGGTGTTTGCAATCTGGGACCCTCCTGACAGCCTGGTCTAGTTCCTCGTAGAACTGGTCCTTGCTTTATAGGCCAGAGTGCATAGTTGCAATGTAGATGCTCAAGATGTTAACTGGACAGGAGGTGGTTGAGAAGCAGAAGGAAAGTGACTTCCAGTACTTCCTGCCTTAAATGGATGCAGTTCCCACGCTAGCGGAGATCATTTGCAGAGGAAAACAAGGATGATTTGGGAGTAATTGTCCTTGCAAGCTCCCCCCAGGGCCGGGGAGTGAGCGTCACTCACAGATCGTCTTGATAACCGGTTCTCACTCCAGCATGGAGTCTGAGAGACAGGAGACACTGAGTGGAAAAGCGTTCCACATATCAGTAACACCAGTAATGCAGCCGTTAAGAGCAGAGGTTCTTCTGTATATTTGCATGAAATTGGCTCCAGTTTACAGATGTGTGCAGGATGAAGGGGATAAGATTACAAACTGCCAAGAGAATCAGCTACTGGGTTGCAACGTTTCAAACTAGAATGAAGATCTCCTTCGTTGAAGAATATGGTATGTTAGGGGGGAGGGGAGCCTTTACCCTTTTTTTATTAATGCAATATTTGCTATATAAATGATTTGGCAAACCTCCCCCTGAACAATAACAACTGATAAAGAGCAAAAAGAGAAAAAGACAACAGAATTATATTTATGGATTAAAATGAAAATAGAACTGTGTGAGAACATTGGAATGATTTAAAGCATCTAACTTCCATCTGACGTTAATTTGGACTGTGGTCTTTGATCTGCAGTAGCTCTGGTGAGACTCCAGATCGTTAGAGATAAGAATCTGAGGAGAAGGAGAACTGGAATCTTGTCCAGATGGCAGGATGCCAGATTACTCCCATACTCAGATATAAACGACAAAGATGGAGTAATGACGCAGCTTGAATTTCAACAGAAGAAGAGAGACTGGGAAAGCGGAAGCAGAGATGCCGTGTAAGACATGATTAGAACAACAAATAAACAAATGAGAAAATAAACATCTCACACAGGAGACAGAACTCTTTCTATGGAAAAACTTTTGTTATTAAATATCTCAACACAAATGGAAGTCAAGAAATCAGTAGCTTTTGATAAGGGACTAAGATCGGGACTGAATGCAATTGGATTAACTAAGATCTCAGAAGCAGGAAGAAATAAGAACTTTGCACTCCGACACCCAGCACATGGGAAGTCACTCAAAATGTATAATTAGCTGTATAATTGATTTATATTTGGATGGGAATTGTAATTTGATATTGATAAAATGTGGTTGTCATTGGATTTTAATACAGTAATTGAAAATAAATAAAAGTTATGTGCAAAAAAAAAAAGACAAGCAGAGGGAAAGCAAACATTCTAAGCATTGCAGACAGAAGGAAGTTCCTCCCTGCAAAGCCTATGCTATGAGTACATGGTTTTTCTGGATGCCCTACTTGCCAGAAAAAGGTGTAGTTCTTCTCTTGGAAGCAGCCACTTGAAGTGAGTGTGGTTTCCTGGAGAGTGGCAACATCAGTGTCGAGTGTTTTCAATTATGTCCGTCTTCTGTGAGTCACTGGCACATGCATACATGGTCCTGATGTTTCAGCTTGATAGGTGCAAGAGGGTTTGTTTCGTTTCTTTTTTGCCTGGTGCAGAAGTTCAGTCCACTTGTTGAGTGATACTCTGAGCTCCAAGCACCCATTAAAGCAGGCAGACTGTGGTGGGTCAGCACTTTATTGACTTGGGGCAGCCCAGCTTAAGGGAGGCAGTAGCTGACCAGTGAAATACAATTATCTCTCCCACTGAGGAAGGCAACTTGTACCTTATGCCAATCAGATTATAACTTGTACCTTATGCCAATCAGATTATAACTTGTAACTGATGCCTCCTAGAATCATAGAATCTTAGAGTTGGAAGGTACACCAAGGGTCATCTAGTCCAACCCCCTACAATGTGAGAATCTCAACTAGAGCATCCATGACAGATGGCCATCCAACCTCTGCTTAAAAACCTCCAAGGAAGGAGAGTCTACTACCTCTCATGGGAGTCTGTTCCACCTCAAACAGCTCTTTCTGTCAGAAAGTTCTTCCTGATGTTTAGTTGGAATCTCTATTCTGGTAACTTGAAGCCATTGGTTCAAATACTACCCTTCAGAGCAGGGAAAACAAGCTTGCTCTATCCTACATGTGACAGCCCTTGAGATATTTGAAAATGGCTATCATATCTCCTCTCAGTCTCCTTTTTTCCAGGCTAAACATACCCAGCCCCTTCAAGTGCTCCTCATAAGGCTTAGTTTCCAGACCCTTGATCATCTTGGTTGCTCTCCTCTACACACGTTCCAGCTTGGTCTCCTCTTTTCCAGACTAAACATACCCAGCTCCCTCAACCATTCCTCCTAAGGCTTTCCAGACCCTTCATTATCTTGGTTACCTTGCTCTGCACACGTTCCAGCTTGTCAACATCCTCCGTAAATTGTGGTGCCCAGAACTGGACACAGTATTCCAGGCATGGTCAGACCAAGGCAGAAGAGAGTGGGACTATTACTTCCTGCTTTGTTTTTGTTGTGTTGGCAGCACCAAAGTGACCTCTTTAGGGTGCAAGCCTAGGCAGAGCATATTGAAGTCCTGGGCTGCACAGACAACAAGATCCCCCTCTCCCTCTCACAGACATGGTCCAAAGGAAAGGAAAGCAATACATTTGGCACCAGCTTGGCTGCAGGAGCTGCTGGAAGGAGGCACACAGAGTGCCATCCAACAGTATTAGGGACTCCACTCTGGATTTTTGTTGAGTTTACTCCTTAGCTTTTTCTTCTCCCGAAGATGTCCTGCAAGGCAGCAGGTACTGATTTTTCCTTGGGGTTTACTCCCGAAGCCTTTTTCATGAATGAGTGTAGCTGCAAGGCAGCAGAGGTTTAGAACCAGAGTTTTCCTTCTCCTTGATGGGCTCCCTTCCAGGTTGATGAGCCCCATCTATCCCTCGTTTCCCTCTGCATCCTGTGCAGAAACTGCCTTCTGGACCACTGGACTCACTGTTGGTCTCATCCGCTGAGTCCGCTGGAGCCTGTCTCTGCATGCAGGGCACGGGACACAGCCAATAAATAGACTGCTCCATCCACCCATTACTACTCGTGTCAGCTGGAGGAGAGACAGAAATAATTTAGGGTTAGAGTAAAAATGTACAGAACCTAGTGAAGTTAGGTAAAAGTTAGAGAAGCATCTCTAGGTAAAAGTTGGATAGGACCAACTGTTTTAACCTCCATTCGCCTCCAGCGTTATTTAGCCTATAAAATCTGTCCTCAGCTGTGATGGGATGAAGAGCTGCTTGTGTGTAAACTGCAAATCCCTCAGAGTTTGAACAGTTTCTCAAACCTCTGCCTGTGACGGAGCCCCTCCAACATGGCTGCGTCAGTCGCTAGCAGAATCCGAAAGTGGTTGCTTTCGGAAACGTTTCCAACATAAAAGCTCCTTAACGGAAACACGTCTTCTGGACTCTCTGCGTGACAGTTTCCGGCGAGGAACGGGTGTCCCTATAGGAGGACCTGAGACATCCCCACTGTTTTCGCTGGAAACGTCTCTGAGCCATTCCTCCGACTCTCCTTCCCTTGACATTCCTGTTCGCCCCCTACTGGTTCCCTCTTCAGGTGTTACGTCTCTCTCTACTTCAGAGAGCCTTGGCACCTCTTGTGCTGCCGATGGCAGTTCCCTGACATCCACCTCCCCTCCAGGGCCCCCTTCACCCCCTCCCGTCTCCTCCCCTTCGGGTTGGGAGGAGGCAAAACCCCGGAAAGAACCTTCCTCATCGTCTGAAGTTTCGAACACCTTTCTCCACTTGTTGCGGTTCCTAGTCTCTCGGTACTCCTCGTCGTCTGAGTCCGTTCCTTCTTCCAACTCCGACTCCGCGAATCCTTCCAGTTCCTCTTCCTCGTCTGTGGTGCCGAAATACTCCCTCCTAAACCTTGCTGCCGGCTGTGGTTTCCTCGGGAATCTTTGGTGGAACGTTTCTGTTAAAACCTCGTCATTGACCTCCTCTGCTGTCACCCAAGTGTTTTCCGACTCCGGTTCCCCTTCCCACGCCACTAAATACTCCACCTGATTGCCCTTCCACCTGGAATCGAGGATTTCCGCTACATGGTTACTGCTCTCCCTCTCTTCCAAGACTGGTCCCCTGTTGTACTCCCCTTCACCTCCCCCCTTGTACGGTGACAGTAACGACCTGTGGAACACTGGGTGCAATTTCATGTGGTTGGGTAACCGGAGTTTGAAAGCCACTGGGTTGACCTGCTGAATGACCTCAAAGGGTCCCAATCTCTTGGGTCTTAATTTCTTACAACCCCCTTTGAACGGCAACCCTTGGGTGGACAACCACACCTGATCCCCCACCCTTACTGTTTCACCTTCCCTCCTGTTCTTGTCTGCCTGCTTCTTATATTGTGCCTTGGCCCTTTCTAAGTTGAGCTGAAGCTGACGATGGATCGCTTCCATCTCTTCTACAAAATGTTCGGCCGCTGGGACGCTCCATCTCTCGCCTCCCTCCCCCGGGAATGCCCTGGGGTGACACCCGTAATTGGCCAAAAAGGGGCTCATCCCTGTGGACACATGCTCCGCATTGTTGTAGGCAAATTCTGCCAGCGCCAGCTTTTCGACCCAATCATTCTCTCTGTCATTGACATAACACCTCAGATATTGTTGGAGGATGCTATTTGCTCTTTCCGCCTGCCCTTTGGTTTCAGGGTGCCGGGCCGTCGAGAAATTGACTTCCACGTGCAGCAAGCTCATGAGCTTCCTCCAGAACCTGGAAGTAAATTGTTTCCCACGGTCTGAGATAACCCTCAAGGGGGCGCCATGCAGCCGGAAGATGTGTTCTACAAACAACTTCGCTGTTTCTTCCGCTGTGACTGCATGTGAACATGCTACAAAGTGGCACATCTTAGTCAACAGGTCCACTACTACCATGATGGCCGTTTTCCCTTTGGATTTGGGCAGATCCGTCATAAAATCTATTGATACCGCCTCCCAAGGCCGTTCTGGCGTGGGTAGTGGTTCTAATAACCCTGCCGGCGCCCTTCTTTCCCCCTTGGCCCTCTGGCATTGGTCACACCCTCTTACATACTCCTTTACATCTTCCCTCACCTTGGGCCACCAAAATTCCCTGGTGACCATCCACATGGTCTTGTGTTGTCCAAAATGTCCAGCCGTGGGACTATCATGCAACTGCTTGAGTACCCTCCCTCTCAATTCACCTTCTGGTATATACAGTGCCCCTTTGTAGTACAATGCCCCATTTCTTTCTTCAAAACCCTCCGGGCTCTCACCCTCTCCCCTGAGACCTCTGAGCTTATTTTGGGCATATTCGTCATTTTCCGTTTCTTCTACCAGTTCTCGTCTCCCCACCAGCGCCGCCCCACACACCCAGCGGTCCTCAGGAATGACATGTCTTTCTTCGATTGCCCCCTCCCCCTCCAAGTACTCTGGTTTGCGTGAGAGAGCGTCCGCCCTGACGTTCTCTGGGCCTGGTACATAACAAATCTCGAAGTGGAATTTGGAAAATTCCTGTGCCCATCTCACTTGTCGTTGGTTGAGTACTCGAGCTGTTCTCCAATACTCCAAATTCTTGTGGTCGGTGCACACTTGCACCTTGTGTTGTGCCCCAATCAATAAATGTCTCCACCTCCGGAACGCTTCGTGAATGGCGAGTAGTTCCCTGTCATACACCGTGTAGTTCCGCTCGGACTTATTCAGCTTCCTCGAGAAAAAGGCACACGGTCTCCACTCCGACGTATTTCTTCCCGGCTGAAGAAGCACCGCCCCCACCGCTCTGTCTGACGCGTCTGTCTCCACTCTCATGGGCTTCTGTAGGTCCACATGCAGAAGTTGTTCTTCCGAAGCGAAAGCCCTTTTCAGTTCTTCAAAAGCTCTCTCCGCCTCCGCCGTCCAAACAAATTTCTTCTTGCTACTGAGGCAGTCGGTGATGGGCGCTGTCAAGTGTGCAAAATTCTTGATGAACTTCCGATAAAAGTTCCCAAACCCCAGGAACCTCTGCACATCCTTCTTGGTCTTCGGTGTCTTCCATTCCAGCACCGCCTGGACCTTGCCTGGATCCATGGCCAATCCTTTGTCTGACAAGCGGTACCCCAGGAATTCCACCTCCTTGGCATGAAACTGGCACTTCTCCAGTTTCACCCACAGCTGATTGGCTTGCAGCCGGCCCAACACTTCTCTCACGTCCCTCACATGCTGCTCTTCATCTTCCGAATACACCAACACGTCATCCAAAAAGGCCACACAATTCTTGTAGAGCAAAGGTCCCAAGACGTGGTTGATAAAACTTTGAAAACATGCGGAGCCGGCTTGGAGACCGAAGGGCATTACGAGGTATTCAAATGCTCCCAAAGGGGTGAACATGGTGGTCTTCCATTCATCCCCCTTCCTTATCCGTATCAGATTGTACGCCCCCCGCAGGTCCAGTTTTGTAAAAATCTTCCCCTTCCTTACCCTGGTCAGAATGTCATCAATTCGGGGCATAGGAAAAGCCAGGGGTTCCGACACGGCATTTAGGGATCTGAAGTCCACTACAAGCCTCAGCTTATCTGTGTTTTTTTTGTCCACAAAAAACACTGGGCTGCCCCCCACCGCTCGGGACTCTCTGATGAAACCCCTCTTCAGGTTTTTGTCAATGAACTCCCTCAGCTCCTGCATCTCCCTGTCTGACATGGCGTACAGCTTGCCCACTGGGAGTTGAGCCCCAGGGAGTAGGTTGATTTGACAGTCAAAGGGTCTATGCGGCGGCAGTTTGTCCGCTTCCCTTTCGCTAAATACGTTGCTCAGATCTGCATATTGCGGAGGCACCTCCCCTTGCTTCATTACCTCCATCCCAGCTAGGGTGAGCTTGGCTCCCCCTGGATCCTTTCCCTGCTTGCAGTGTTCTAGGCAATGCGCTGACCCAAAGGAGACCACCCTCTGGTGCCATCCCACTAGAGGATCGTGTAGTGCCAGCCAGCTCATCCCCAAAATTATGGGAGCTCCTCCCAAGGTGGCCACATTAAACGCTATCCGCTCGGTGTGCCTTGCCACCCTCATTGTCATGGGGACTGTCTGTTGGTTCACTTCTCCTCCCAACAACTCTCTGCCGTCAATCGTGGTTACCTGCAGGGGTTTACTTAAGGGGAGGGTTTGTATCTGGTGCTCAGCTGCGAACTCCTTACTCATGAAATTACAGGAGCTGCCTGAATCCAGAAGGGCCTTGATCTGTAGAGGATGTCCGTTTGGCAGCTCTAGCAACACCTCTATCACTAGAGCAGGTCTGGGAGGTTCTGGTGCGGGCACTTTCACTGCTTTTGAGCCTGGCTGCTGTGCCCCGACGGCAGCCAGGCGTTGGCTTTTACTTGCTCCGTGCTTTCCTCCTCCTCTCCCCCAACAGCTCCTGCCATGCCTTGCCATTCCTTTCTCCGTGGACAGACTCTGGCAAAGTGTCCTGGCTGTTGGCAGAGATAACATTTCTTCCCGCCCTTTCCCTCCTTCTTCCGCCCTTCACCGATGTTTGAAACTGCGCGCGCACGCGCTGTTCCCACTTCCATCGGCTCTGCCGGCGGGAAAGGCTGCTCTGGAATGTCAGGAATGCGGAGCTCCCTCCAACGTTCTCCTTTTCCCTCCCGCTTCTCCAAAGCCCTCGCTTCCTGGCGCGCTCCTATGGCCAGCGCGGCTTTAGTCAGCTGGTCCATAGACTCCGCTCTGGGGGTCCGGGAAAGTTCATCTTTCAAGGACGAAGACAGACCTTCTTCGAAAAGCATCTGAATGGGCTCAGCAGACAAGTCCCACCCCAATCTATGAATCAGCATAGTGAACTCAGTCCAGTACTCACGGACAGTCCTGTTTCCCTGTCTGCAAGCCATTAACTGCCTTCGCACCCCTCCCTGCTCAATGTCGCTGGAAAACATCAGGTCCATGGCACGAAAAAACTTCCTTGTGTCCTTTAGGATCTCATTATTTGCTGCCATCAAGGGTCTAACCCAGTCCTTCGCCTGATTCGAGATGGCTAATTACAAAAGCCACTCGCGATTCCTCATCAGGGAAGTCATCAAATTGCAGATTGAGAGCGTATTGCATCTCTGTCCTAAAGGCATGATAGTTTCTGGGGTCCCCCCCAAATTTCTGCACCAATCCTGGCATCTTTCTGTTGAGTGGGGTGGCTTTCTCCTTCCCCCTTTCTGCATCCTGAGCCCTCCTCTCTTCCAGCCTCGCCGTCTGCAAGGCAAGCTGGATTTCCAACGTCCTGTACCTTTCCTCCAGGCTTGGACCTCCTCCAGCTGCCCCTCCAGTTCCGGCTGGTTCGCTCATGATGCCTCTCCCTGGCACAAGCTAGCTTTCGGTGACTTTCGGATTGCTGTGATGGGATGAAGAGCTGCTTGTGTGTAAACTGCAAATCCCTCAGAGTTTGAACAGTTTCTCAAACCTCTGCCTGTGACGGAGCCCCTCCAGCATGGCTGCGTCAGTCGCTAGCAGAATCCGAAAGTGGTTGCTTTCGGAAACGTTTCCAACATAAAAGCTCCTTAACGGAAACACATCTTCTGGACTCTCTGCGTGACAGTTTCCGGCGAGGAACGGGTGTCCCTATAGGAGGACCTGAGACATCCCCACTGTTTTCGCTGGAAACGTCTCTGAGCCATTCCTCCGACTCTCCTTCCCTTGACATTCCTGTTCGCCCCCTACTGGTTCCCTCTTCAGGTGTTACGTCTCTCTCTACTTCAGAGAGCCTTGGCACCTCTTGTGCTGCCGATGGCAGTTCCCTGACATCAGCCTTGTGCATTTCACTGCATTCCACTGAGATTACTTCATTGGCAGCAGAACCAGCATCTGCTGAACAACTAGCCAGATTAGGGAGAATTAAGGCACAAAGAAATAAAAAAAGAAATAAAAGAGCAATGCTAGCCAAAAAGCACAGTGGGAGAAGAGATGAATACTTCAGGATCTGCAAAATTACAGCTACAGAGAAATCCAGCGCCATTCCACAAAGCCTCATAGGGTTAATAATAATAATAATAATAATTTTTTATTTATACCCCGCCCTCCCCAGCCAAGGCCGGGCTCAGAGCGGCTTACAAGCAATAATAAAAACAAGATGAATGATTACAACTTAAAAACAAAAGTAAAATACAACATTAAAATAATGGAACATTAAAATATTAAAATGTAGCCTCATCACAGGAGGAGAAGGAAAAGAAAAAAGAAAGAGAGGGAGGGAATCAAATTGGCTCCAAGCCAAAGGCCAGGTGGAACAACTCAGTCTTACAGGCCCTGCGGAAAGAAATCAGATCCTGAAACATATTGTTCAACAAATTGTTCCAGGAGAATCGAATCCAAAAGAAAAAAGAAAGAAAAACCGTACATTAGACCTTGTTCCACTGTAGATAAATGCTAGTTTATTCACACTGAATAGCCCCAGTTCCCTTCTTTTGGCAGAATCTGTGCCCAGGCAATTCTCAACATCCTCTCCTTTCTTGACATGCTCTTACATACTTATCATGGACGTGATTCGGTTGTGTGTAGGATACAGCTATGAACTGTGAACAAATCCTGAAACTGGATGATTCCTCCATACAAACACAAAAAATGCCACACTGGAGAAATCTACATGAAGCAAACCTTATCATAGTGATACCCAGAAGTATGGTACATAGCATTTACGGAGAAATTAACATACAAACTTTGAGTCTTAAACTTCTTAAGGTTTGGTTTAGCTTTGTTGCATATATTTACATTAAGCAAAGCTCAATGGAATAGGAAAGGGGGAAAGGTTAAAATGAGGATTTGTGGCTATTGAAGCTCATTTGGAGACTTGTGTTTGTTGAGCATAAGAACATAAAAAGAGCTCAGCAGGATCAGGCCAATGGTCCATCTAGTTCAACATCCTGTTCTCACAGTAGCCAACCAATGAGGGAAACCTGCAAACAGCCTTTGAGTGCAAAAGCCTCTCTCCTCCTCCTCTGGCTGCCAGCAAATGATATTCAGAAGCATTGCTACCCCCAACCGTGAAGAGCCATCTTGGCCAGTAGCCACTGACTGTCCTCTCCTTCATGGATTTGTCTAATCCTCTTTTAAAGCCGTCTTGGTTGGTGGCAATCGCTGCCTCCAAATAGAAAAAGATCATTAAAAGAAGATTCAACATGCAGTTCCCACAGCCCATTGCAGAAAGCCATAATCATTGATATAAAAGTTGTAGGTTGTATAGATGCACAATTTGTGGGCAACATCCAGACACAAGGAAATTGCCTGGGGGAGGAGACAAAAAAGTAGCACTATCCTGCCAGTGGGCCTAGTAGTACAAATGCTCCTCTTGTGTGACTTGGAAAGTTTGGGTGTGTGTGGATCTCTTCTGTTACCAGCCCTGGTTTAATTCAGTGCTGTAACCTCTTTTGTTAAACAGGTTACAGAGCTCCAGAGAGATTTAAGGGTCAGGAAGATGAATTGCTCCAAGGACGAAGGTTAATTCAATCCATGAATAGAATAATTGCTGGAGTCTTCAAGGGAGATTATGACGGGGATATTTGTCATGGTATTTCAGAGATCAGATCCCTGCTGAGGAAAAGATATTGCCATTAGAAGAACAATAAAAAGGTACTTTCAAAAGCAAAGCAATTGCTACTTGTCATACAAGCTGCAGGACAGGGCATTCTGCCAAGGGAAATGAGAGCTCTTTTTTCAATAGCTATGTTATTAGAAGAATTTTGAAAGCTTATTTTTTTAAAAAATAGAGGACTAGTATAGGGTGTATTTTGTAAAGGATTGGTGAGTGGATGGAACTGAATGACCTTGAGGTTCCTTGGCTACCAAGAAGCTGAGTTCACCTTGAACCCTGCATTTGCCCTAGAACTGTGTGTCTACATTGCCTTTGTGCAATGAACAGCGTGCAATTGCAAATGAAGTTTGCACCAGGTGATTGCCGTGGTTGCAGATGCGCCTGTCACAAGCAGGAATGACAGCATTTGGATGTCAGGCTTCCCAGTCTCTGGAACCTTTGCCACATCTAATGCAAATATCTGGTCTTCCATGTGTTCTGCAGGCTTCCTCCAGCAAGCAGCTTCCATCCTTAAAAGACCTGCTGCCTTCCCCCACATGGGCATGGTTGGCACTGGAAAACACATTGTGGCTGGCTCAGGAAACCCTTTTGACCATCCTGCTACTCTGTGGTTGGAAACTGGCAAGGCCTGCTGACAGCTCACTACCTGTGTTCTTTGACATGTTCTCTGGCCCTTCTGTCCAGCCCATTTCTTGTAGCTTCAGCTTTCTGGATACACCAGGGCAGTCCCTGCCTAATCTGGAATGTGAAACCGAAATTATTCCGACCACAATGTCTGCTTCTGATTCTGCTGGGCACTAGAGCTAGGATGATGGACAGGTACTGTCAGGGGTTCAGGAGCAGAGGCACAGGAGAGGGAGGAAATGGAGAGCGAGGGGGAGGAGTCCGAAGGAAATGTCAGC